>NC_089746.1:2232500-2397331 GCF_040412425.1 Macrobrachium rosenbergii
ATTAATTGTATGCATCAAGAATGCGGGATTAAGAAAACTTGAAATGGGTAAGTTGGCAACTTCGCTGCACCCAGATGGTTGTAAGAGGATGTAAATGATTATTCTGTTAATCTTGTGATTAATTTAGGAAACTACAGACATAGCATCTCTGAGACAACCTGCTCTTGTTTTGCTTCTCTGCGCATACAAGTGTATTCTTGTTGACTTTTCTGTGGCTCAACGTTTCTCCGAATCAAGTATTTCATTCCCTCTTCTTCTGTGAATACATTCGGATTTATTTCCTATATTTTGTTTTTGACGAGTCTCAGGCTTTTTATGTTTACTTGTTAATGTACAATATTATTAATGAGCTGTTTTAAATATAATGAAAATCAAGTTTTGAATTTTTACTTTCCTTGACAATAAAAATTTGAAGGGTTAGTTTTCCACTCGCCTATTTAAGGAATTTGCTTTGCCATGAGGAGGCTTGTATGGACTTTGTCTCTAGCTCACAGCCGTCAAAACTGCACTTGAAACGAAAATTATATCCATAAAATAGCGATAAGAAAGCCGTCTTAAATATATTCATGGTTTTAGCGTCAGCATGATCAAAACAACATACTATTGGCTGCCGTTGTCTTGGGGTTTCCCTCAAAAGACTCCAAATGCACAAATTACTATGACAAAATAGGCCCTCAATACGCTCTCAAACCCCTAGTCAGCATCTAAAAGAATAGTAGGTATTCATGTTTCAGCAACATAAAGATATCAAACACTTAAGTAATTGCTAAATAATGGAAAGTCCGTACGACTTGAAACAATTCTTTGTCGACATAAATCTAATAAATTCCTAAAAAAAATTACAGGTGCAATGCCATTTTATTCCATAATATGTTAAGAATGGTCAGTTTCCGTAATCAAAAATAGGTGTCATTATGTACATGTGAAATCTCTGAACATTTTCTTGCAAGATTTATTTTGAGGGATGTAACTGACACATTATCTAACCGCGGGTCCTTCCACTGGGTCAGCGTTCAGCAGCATAAGACTAGTCGATCAGGAAAGAGGCTGCAGGAAACAGCCAGGAGAACTTTTAGCAACCTTTTCGCAACCAGCAAAGCTGGTTCGTGTCCTTTATTTCAAATTAACAAATCACTGTGACACGAGTTCTTAGAACTATACAAATACTTACAACAGCCTTGTGCCCAATGAGAAACTGAAGATTTCATTGACTATCATTTTTTTTTTTACAATCTGATCGTTGAGCTTTAGGAATTACATACATTTCGAGTGCTTAGATAATTTTCTGAAAGCCCTTATAAGGAAAGTCGTAGACAGGATTCTAAGGACAACTAACTTTGTTCGTGTGATCTGACAAGTTTTGAAATGCTATGCGGACTGAAAGTTAACGTGAGTGACAAATAACCAAGAGACCACGAGGCCGTTCTGTGATTGGCGCCGAACCTGGCAGGTAAACCTGGGCTCATCAGTGAAGCTTGGAAGCTTACATTGCCGCCTCTTCAATAAAGACAAAGGAAGAGAGATGCACAAAGTGCTTAACATCTCCGCAGGTATCTTACAAGCGACAAATATATTTTATTTGTAGCTGATTTTACAATGGAATACGCAACTGTTCCACATCCGTATCAAGCTCTTTCAATAAAATTAAAAATCCCATTAAACTGTACATTATTCTCTCTGCCAATTTAGTTTGGCACTGGTCTTGTCGCAACAGAAAACTGACAGTTGTTGGTTTGACACTAAAAATAATAATGAAAATTAAACTAAAAAATATAAAAGATATGTGAGAATTTTATGTTTATTTCTTCATTTAACCATATTCCCTTTCAAACTGTGTTTTATTTGTTTTAATTCGTTGTTTCTCATTTAGTAACTCACCAGCATTTCAATGGGTTGGTCTTACCAAGATGGCAGCCTTCCCCAACCATGTGTAATGAATTACATGCTCATCTAATTTTTTTCCACTTGGCGTCGGGTGTGACGTCACTGTTGGAAAGATCACGACCGTCACGACACGTTCCGTAGAGAAAGCAGGCCTTCCTGAATCAAGGAAGCTTGTATGAAATTGAGTTCAACTTACAAATCTCTACTTATGCTGGATTCAACTTACAATTCTCTACTAATGCTACTTAAGCTTATTACCAAGAATAGGAACAGAGGTAACAAGACTTCAGTTTCAAGCTTCAAGGGCAATTTACCTTGAAAACTCAAGAAAGAAGGAACCGGCTTTTCCCCACCTCAAGGCTGCTACCACGAAGGAAGAGGTCCTTCCGAAACAGACAGTCATCAAGGTAAGATCGCCCAGAAAAGTTTTCTTGGTGAGTTCAATAGTCCCCACATTTATCTTTCAAGGTAAAACCGTTTTGGCTAAAATCATTTATGCATTAATTACCATTACTTTGAAGTTCAAGCCTACCTTAAGGCTAGCAATAACGTCGCGCTTACATAGGCTTCAATTGGCCTTTTTCTATAATTCAAGTTTGTCGACTACTACTATGAGGCCTATCCTAACCTAGGCCTAATATAAAAATCAGGCGGTACATCCTAGCCTTGTCTTAGGCCTTAGGCTAATGTCATCTGTTGTGATGAAGTGTAATTTAGTGCTGCAGAGAATGTATTGTCAGCCTGCCTTGCTGTTGAGGTTGAATATCGGTGTATAAAATAGGTAAAGGTAGTTGTTGCCTAACCTAACTAGTGTCTAGTGTAATTTTGCTGTGACAGCCTTTCTGGGTTTAGCGTTGAATGTGTCATAGCCTAGTTTGTGACCTCGAGTCTGTTACGCATGTATCGGCTGTTGGGTCAGTTCATAGTTTTGTTTTTCTGCTTAGGTTAGAATTATTGGCATAGCCTCGGCTCATCTTGTTTTGGCACCTAGCCTGTTACCTTTGATTGTGATTTGCTGTGAACGACATGCCTTTTACTTTATTCTTGGAGAAGTTCTTGCTTATTTTGCTTGTTGACATTATTGTCGCTTACACTGAAGAAGGTGTTAAGTTTGAGTACTGCGATTATATAATTACACTGTATTCTAAAAGCTTATGCCTTTTGACCATAAGTGTTTTGTCAAGATGTCAGATCTTCAAAGTAAACTTTCTCCTTTCGTTAGGAAAAGGGGAGGTTAAAAATCCTGCATTACAGTTGCGCTTAAAAAGATGGAAGCTCTCACTGGTGATGAGTTGACTAAGGAGAATTTCCTTCGTCGTAGGGAGACCAGTGATCAATATTTGCAGAAGGTAATGAATGTCAGTGAGAATATTTTGGATGTGTTCCTAAGTGAAGATATTGATGAGGACGATCCTGTTCGTGTTGAAGAAATTGAGCATCAAATCACATATCCAGATGAAGTTAAGGTAATTCTAAGCCAGCTGTCTGCGGTGAGCTAGACTATGGCAATTGACGTTTTTCTATGTTGTTTTACTTGCTTAAAAGAATTTAAAGTAATATTTTGTCGGCCGCCTGTAACTAAGCTGTCATTGAACTTTGAAGACTACGCGACTTGAATTGCCTAACGCAGGGTAGGTCTAAGCCAGCATTCCGCGGCAAGCCGCGGCAAGCCCCCCACCCCTCCATGGCTACTACGGCAAAATTGTAACCAGTAAACACCCCTAAAAATACCAACATAACGTACCCTAGAGGTGTTTACTGGTTACAATTTTTCCGTATTAGCTATGGAGGTGGGGTGGCCGGAATGCCGGCTTAGACCCACCCTGTGTTAGGTAATTCAAGTCGTGTAGTCTTCAAAGGTCAATCACAGTTTAGTTACAACCGGGCGACAAAATATTACTTTAAATTCTTGTAAAGCAAGTAAAATAACATAGAAAAACGCCAATTGCCACAGTCTAGCTCACCTCAGACAGCCGGCTTAGAATTACCGAAGTTAAAGATAAGGTATCTGCAATAGAGTATAGACTTAGTAAAAAGGCTCTACCTAAATCCAGTCCCAGTGACGCTTTCATGTCTGTGAAGTTACCCAAATTAACTTGTAAACCTTTTGATGGTGAAGGTGAAGATAAACTCGAATTCAAGAATTTCTTGCTGCAGTTCAGAAATTGTGTTGACGCCTGTGGTAAATTATCTGACTCAAATAAACTCGCTTATCTGCTTGGATACTTATCTGGCTATGCTTTCAAAGTCATATCTCACCTTTCCATATCTGATGATAACTACTCAGTGGCACTAGCTCTACTCGAGGACAAATTTTTGGATGTCCCTTATATCATTGATGAAAGTTTCAAACAATTACTCAATAGTGCTCCTAAATTTGATACAAACTTTGTAGGAATCCGCTCTTATGTTAATGAGTGTCATGCACTTCTTCATGAATTAATATAACATAGATCTGTTAGATGTGGATTCTGCAGGATGTAAATTGCTGAGCCACATCATTTTCTCTAAGTTGCCTGCTTCCATTAAAAGGGAGTTAGTGCACAAGATTGATGATAATTATCCTACTGTAGCTGATTTATTTGAACATTACAGTGACATAATTAAAACCCTTATACGCACTTCAAATCCTAGAAAGCCTGAGAAAAAAAGTGGTGAATGTCCAGAAGAACTCCGCATGCATAAAGTACCAAAATTAAAAGTAAAATGTAATATTTTTCATTTTTAAAGTGTTTTAGACCACTTCTTATGATGAGGAAACACCCAATTTGGGTGTTTCATGAACACAAGAAGTGAAAAAGTACTGAAAACATGACAAATCTTACATTTTAGTTATAATTTTGGTGGAGGCAGGAAAACAAATTTGCAACAACAATTTAGGAGATAATTTGGGATTTTTGGTTTTCGGGTGGGGGAAAAAACACATTTTGAAATATAGCCAAACATGCCTTAACTGCAAACGGGTGGCGGAACGGCGCTGTGCGCCTTATCCACATTTATAAAGATTCTTTGCAGGCTCGTATATACTGGCAGGAAAAATGGCAAAAATCACCAAACCAAGAATACCACACAAATAATTTACCTTCATGGGGTCGGTTTGTATAAATCAGCTGCAGACTTGAAGAAGGCGTGAAGACGGTAAAGGCTGTGGTGGTAGACAGACTTAAAATAGGCCACAGACAAATAACCCACAAAATTGCATGTCCGACATCCGAACTTGGGTACCTTCGATTTTGCCTGCAGCCACCGTCTGTCAATATTATTTGTATGAGCTTCGCTGGAAGGATCAACAAAATTAATACTATGATTTACGGTCAAATGTTGAAATCCCTCATTACTCAAACAGTTATAAGCACGCCAACAGTCTGAAATTACAGTAATGCCCGGCTCTATGTACTCCTTGATAATGGGAAGTAACGTGGCAGTGGTTCTGTCTTCCACTGGAATCATGAAACACACTTTTGTTTCCCTACATATACCCCCAAAGACCCACTGGCCCTCCACTACACGCCCTACGTTATATTTCCTCCCAAATTTACTCTCATCAATTTCAGCCACTTTGCCGGGGCCACCAGTTTTCTTTTTCTGTACAAACGCCCAATTCACAATCACTTCCCGACAGAAAGACGACCAATCGTTTATTGTATTCTTATTAAGTTGTAACTCTTCTGATGCCGCTTTATAAGAAAAAAAGTCTTGTACAAAGAGTAATACAAACTTTATAACCGTTTCAAAATCTCAATGAGATTTTTCAAACCACGTACCTTTAAAAATGGAGGCGTAAAAGTTACACCTTTTTTTACGCCGACCAGCAGTTACATAATGCCTATCACATCGAAAACTCCGGTCAGCAATGTTCAACCGGCACAAGTGATTACAAGTTGGACAAACCTTACTTTTTAAAATAAGACAATGATCCTGACAATACTGTAGTAACTTGTCTGTATTGCCACTGTATATTGACCAAAATTGGCCATAGCCAACGTAACAATCAGGACACGAAATGGGTAAATCCCTGCTATCCAGAACAGCGACACCGCTTGTAGAAGGCACAGCTTCAGCCATTACAACAGACCAAATCAGACTGAAGTTACTGAAAAGAATCGCTGGAACGCGATATATATTACTCCGCTGAAACAAAGCGTTGTAATTGGGTTAGTATAATCACATGACGACAAGACAAAAGTTGATTGGAAGAGGTACCTATTCATTACTTACTAAATTTTCTATGAGAAAACATAAAAAAGCAAAGATTAATGGAAAAAAACCGTCAAGAACGTATAATAAATATTTAGTAGGTAAAAATACACTTTTAACGAAATCCCCAACCAAAAACCCAATTTGCAAAAATCGAAAATCATTCGATGGGGAGCTAGTTTTTCTGAGAAACATTACACACTTTCTGAGAAACATTACAGTAAAAAAACCTCATTTTCGAACTAACTCCAGTAAGATCAAGTACACGAAGTGCTACTGGATGTAAACAAACGACTTAAAAAATTTTCGAGGATGCCGATTAGATAATCATTAATATCTCGGATATGGTGAATCTCCTCAAAAAGTGTTCAGAGACAAAGTTTTATTATTTTATATTGTGAAAATTATAGTGTGACCTATTTTCTTATATCTCACCGTGGAGTTGTTCTGGACATTGACCAAAAAAGTTTCGGGTCTAAAGGTGCGCAACAAAGTGGTAATAAATCCACACCCAACTCCTCAAATGCTAACAGTCCTTCTTCTCTGGAGAACTTCAATACTTCAGGAGAGGTTAAATCCTCTACCAAAGGCATTAATGCCAATCACAAATTTCTTTACACTAAGAACCAAAAATATTGTAAATTTTGTAGTGGCTTTGGTCATAGTATGTTGTCTTGCTCAAAGTATGAGAACTTGGCAGATTGCCTAAAAAGGTGCTCTTCTTTGGGTTAATGTTCACTCTGTTCTAGCAGCAAGCATGATGCACTTGAATGTCCCAGTAAGGACGATAAACTCAGCTTTTCTTGCTCTTAAGTGCAAGAAAAATTCTCATATATCTGCCTTGTGTCCCAATAGAAGTGAAGGAGGCATAAATGTTCAACATATACAAAATAAGTATCAACCTTTTTTGCTCCCTGTTATGTCTGTTGAGTTTCATGGAAGCAATTCTTCTCGCACAGTGAGATGTCTTCTCGATACGGGGAGCCAAAGAAGTTATTTGTCAATGCAAGTAGCAAAGGAATTGCGAGGAAACAGAGATTTACCCTCAGTTCATTATGATGTGACTACCTTTTTGGGTGCCTCTGAATGCCAATTTGGTGAATGTGTGATGTATGTTTCTTTACCTGGAGGTAGGAAGTTTCCTGTTGCAATGCATGCAGACCCTAATTTCAACATAAAATTAAATGTCACTCGACTTGATGTAGCCTTGGACAACATTATCAAAGAAGGTTATTCTTTAGCTGAACCTTCCATAGCTGCTAATGGTGAGAATATTCCCATTCTAGGTTTAGTGGGTGTAGATATATTGCAATTTATACCGGACCTTCATGTCACTAACTGTATGTTAGGTTCTGCTTGGAGTACCCCACGGGGTCTCGTTCCTTTTGGTAATGTCATTCATTTTTTACACCAAATAGAACCTATCAGCGCTTGTGTTACTGAAACTCATGTTTCCAAGTTGAACTATCATACCTCTATTCTCCATAAGGAGGAAGTTCCTTGCTCTCTTGTGAATTTTGTAATGTCTCCTAAGAAGACATTACTCTCCTCTTGAGTCCTTGTTCCCTGACAGTGCTGTAGAACAGGGTCTCGAAAGAATGTTCAATTTAGATTCCTTAGGTTGTCAAGAAGAGACTGCTGCTACCTCTGAATACGATAGTGCTAAGATTGAGGAATTCAAAAGGGGAATTACTTTTAAGGACAACAAATATCATGTCTGCTTACCTTGGAAGGATGATTTAGTGAATAAGGTACCTTCCAATCATAAAGTTGCTCTCTCAGTGTTAGAGTTATCAAAGACACTGAACAAAAGGGGTTGTTACAAGCTTATCAAAAAGTCTTTCATCAGCAGTTGGAAGATGGCATTATCGAAAGAATCCAAGTAGACCCCAAAGATTTTGGCAAGTACGTGTGGATCCCACACAGGCCTGTTATTAAGAATGAGGCCAGTGTAACTACCAAAATACAACCAGTGTTTAATTGTTCGCTAAAAACGAACAATGATATCTCTCTCAATAAAGCTGCCTATGCAGGAGTCAACCTTATGGGTGACATTGTCAAACTATCATTGTACTTTTGCTCTAATGACAAAGTTATGCTTAGTGACATAAAACAGGCATTTTTACAAATTATGTCAGCTAAAGAAGAAGACAAGAATAGATTTTGCTTCTTCATGAAAGAAGACAATGAGTTAGTGGCCTACAGATACAGAACTATCATATTTGGGTTTAATGCCAGCCCTTTCATACTTTTTGTGATCAAACATCATGCTAATCAATTCAAGGAGGATGAAACTTCTCATATCCTCAAATCCAACCTGTATGTTGGTAACTTGTTGGTCACTAGTAATTCTACTGAATTTCTCCAAAGGACTTACTCAGAATCTCTTGATAGAATGAAACAAGGAGGGTTTTGCCTTCGTTCATGGAACTCTAATCCAGAACTGCTTGCTATCATGTGAAATGATGGCAGTCTTGCCTCCCATGGTAATAACTTTGAAAAAGTCCTTGGTGTCAATTATTTCATGGAAAATGACTCCATTCAATTGTCTGACAATGTGTTGGACCCGTCTGCCAACACAAAAAGATCTATTTGTCTCAGATATCAAAAGTTTTTGATCCTTTGGGTCTTTTGTTACCACTAAGGGTAAACTTATCATGAAGGAATTGTGGGATTTGAGTGTTGCTTGGGATGAGGAAGTCCCTGCGCATATCAAAAGGGACTGGAGTAAACACAGCTCTGACCTTACTCAGTTGCCCTCCATTTCCTTACCAAGATCATGTATCAATCTAGAGTCCAAAAACTCTTTGCATCTTTTGTGATGCCTCAAAATCATGCTACCGGTTTGCCATTTACAATGTGAGTAATGGTACTTCTCGATTAATGTTCGTAAAATCCCAAGTGGCTCCTGTCAAGACTAAAATGCTTCCCATGTTAGAATTAATGGGGGTTTTCTTAGCATTAAAATGCTTGCCTATGATTTTACAATCATTCCCTTCAGTAAAATTTCAGAATGCCACAACCGCTGTTGACTCTCAAATTGTATTACAATGGCTTTTTGCAGATTCTGTCTCAACTAGGAGTATTTTGACTCGTAACCGTCTGAAGGACATATCTGTATTCAAAAAGAGGTTAGTTGACAACTATGGTGTTGTAGTTGACTTCAAGTATGTAAAAAGTGAGGACAATCCTTGTGACCTCATAACTAGAGGTTTTTCCCTTGCTGAGCTCAACAAGAAATTCTCTTTTTGGTGGAATGGTCATGAGTGGCTTTCTACTTGAGCAAATTCATGGCCAGAAAGCAATCTTGAATGTCTTTCTGAGGACTGTAAACACAAAATACAGTCCCCTAAGGTATCTTCTTTCTTCAACGTTGAACATCTGAATGATGCTTCATTGTTAGATCTTCAGAAATATTTTGATTTCAAAAACTGATTAGAGTTTCTAGTCTAGTTTTCAAGGCTATCAATATCTTTTCAAGAAAATCTACAAAGGATCCAAAGGATTGTGCTAAAACATATTGGATCAAACAAATGCAAAGGGACAGCTTTACTCGTGAATTAGACAACCTCAACAGTCATGATGATAATTCCAATGAAGTTCCTGCTATTGTTAAGAATTTAGATTTGTTTTTAGATGATAATGGAATTATTCGTTCCAGGGGTAAGATAAGCAAAACCTTGAACTTTGATTATGACGTACTGAATCCCATATTACTGTCAAAGAGTCACAGACTGACTCAGTTAATTGTTGAATTCTATCACAAGAAATGCAAACGCCTAGGTCTACAGACTACATTAAATACTATCTGAACTAGTGGGTTCTGGATACCTCGAATGCGCCAGGCCGTTAAGGGTATAATGGGGCAATGCATGTTATGCAAAAGATTCAATAACTTAGCATTTCGCTACCCTAAGATGACTAACCTTCCCAAACAGAGTTAATTTAGTCAAACCCTTCCAGCATACTGGAGTGGACTTTATTGGACATCTTTGGGTTAAAAACGAACAGGGAGAAAATACCAAAATGTATCTACTGATATTCACATGCTTGAATGTAAGGGCCATACACATTGAGTTGGTTCCAGACATGTCAACACACAGTTTTGTGCTAGCTTTCTTAAGATTTGTCAGTATTTATGGTATTCCTACTCACATATACAGTGACAATGCAAAATCCTTTGTGACAGGTTGCCATTTGTTAGAAGACGCCTTAGTTTGTGATGAGTTTAAAGAAAATTTTCAATGCTATAGCATTCAACATATAAAAATTCCACTGTACTCAGCCTGAGTTGGTGCAACTTGGGAGAGACTTATCAGAACAGTCAAGGGGTATCTGTATAAGACAGTTGGCAGAGCAAGGCTCTCTTATTATGAGCTCTTAACTTATTTCAGATGTTCAGGCAGCTATTAATGCCAGACCTTTGACCTACCGTTCTTCCGAAAATAATTTGGAAGCTATAACACCAAACTGTTTCCTTATATACAATGCCAATTCCCACTTATTACTTAGACAACCAGAAGATGGACTGTTGTGGGAAAAGGATCCTCCTTCCAGAGAATCTTTTATATCAACCTTGTCATCAAGAGATGAAATATTTGCTCTTTTTAGAGAATTATGGTACGAAATTATCTTCTGAGTCTAAGAGAGCATTGCAGAGATCTGCACCAAAGGAACTGGGTAAACGGTATAAGTGCAGGTGATGTGGTGTTAGTTAAGATGCCTAATAAATGTAGACCATACTGGTTGCTTGGCCAAGTTTTAGAATTAATTGTAGGTCATGACAATAAAGTCAGAAGTGTTAGGCTCAAAAGGGGCGATGGACAAATTGTACATCACTCTATCTGTCATTTATACCCAATGGAACTTTCTCTCACACACAACTTCAGAGAGAAGTTGGATGGTTCTGATGATACTGAAGAAAGGGATACAGTACCTGTTGAGGAGAATGAAGTTGATGAAGTAGTTATCTCTAATGCAGAATCTAATAATTTTGTTAATCCTAGGGATGATCATCAAATTAATGAAGCTTCTGGAGGCAGAGCTCCTTCAAAAAGAATTGCTGCTGCTACTTGCATGTCAAAAATGCGCAAGTGGTGTACTGAATTACAAATGTAAAGTCTGTGTCAAAAGTATTATTATTTTTTGTTCTTTACTATGTTTCATTTCATTTAGTTTTTCTTTTGCAATGTTATTGCACTTTCATGTTGGCGGGAGTGTGTGAGAATTTTATGTTTGTTTCTTCATTTAACCATATTCCCTTTCAAATTGTGTTTTATTTGTTTTAATTCATTGTTTCTCATTTAGTAACTCACCAGAATTTCAATGGGTTGGTCTTACCAAGATGGCAACCTTCCCCAACCATGTGTAATGAATTACATGCTCATCTAGTTTTTTTCAATATTTTCCACTTGGCGTTGGGTGTGACGTCACTGTTGGAAAGATCACGACCGTCACGACACGTGCTGTAGAGAAAGCACACCTTTCTGAATCAAGGAAGCTTTTATGAAATTGAATTCAACTTACAATTCTCTACTAATGCTACTTAAGCTTATTACCAAGAATAGGAACAGAGGTAACAAGACTTCAGTTTCAAGCTTCAAGGGCAATTTACCTTGAAAACTCGAGAAAGAAGGAGCTGGCTTTTCCCCACCTCAAGGCTGCTACCGCGAAGGAAGAGGTCGTTCGAAACAGTCAGTCATCTAGGTAAGATTGCCCAGGGAAGTTTTCTTGGTGAGTTCAATAGTTCCCACAGATAAAAATTAAAATAATAAATATATCAGAAAAAAATAGTAAAATTATAAGAACTAAAATAATAGTACAAAATTAAAATTTTAAAAACAAAAATAAAAACTATAAAAATATTAATCATCACAATAATAAAAATAAATTTGATATTTTTACTGTAGGGCTTAGTGCTTGTTTTGTGTATGGAACGATTGTTTCCTTGTTGTGGGTGCGCTCCTCTCCTGGTGGTGCTTATTTTTTTGTGTTTATACCAGAGAGAACCATAGAGAGGGCCGACTTCCTATGTGCTGCATTGTAATTGGCTGAGCGCCGGTGGCCATTTTGATTGTGCGGAACTGGAGGTTGCTAAAGACGCATCATTCTGTCACTGCAGCCAAGTATACACCAAATTCTCTCTCCATGGATCATTTACGCTACACAGGCCACACCAAAGAAAACCTCTGGATCAAAAGGAACAGTGTTCTGCCATTAACTCTACAAAGTATACAAAAACAAACAAAGAAGTGGCCTTCTACTCTTTTCCAAAGAACAACAGGAGGTGAGCACATTAGTGTGTCAGCCCATCTGCTTGTAGGCAGCTTGTTAACTGCTATGTACTATTCATTATTGTTCTCAAAGTACAGTTTGTGAAGCAATTGTATGGTACAGTAAGCGCCAAAAGTGATGCGACAGATTTCAGAATTGATCGTAATTCTTCAGAAACTCTCGTGGGGTTGCCAGTTAGTAAATTTTATTCCAATTATTGTCATCCTATTTATCTGATAATAAGTATCAGTGATTAGCTGTAGAACAACAGAAGGTATTTTCCAAGTGAATGGTCAATGCTAGTTTAATCATCATTTATAAAAAAAAAGAGAGAAAAAAATCTATTGATTTTAGAAACATCTGCGGCTCTGCATGTGGGATGTCGAGTGTTCACCGAGTGGCTGCAGAAACTGTGCGCATAAGCGTTGGCCTAATGTGATTTATTGTAAATTAACTTTCTACTTTTATAGCCTTATATCGTGTTATTATGATTTAGCATCTGATTAAATGAAATGTAAATAAGACACAATTTGGTGCAAAAAAAAAAAAAAAGCAATCCTAGTTATATGCGCGTTTAGCATTGGCTACATGATTGGGCCTATTTTAATAAACAATGAAATATATTTTCCAGTTTGTTATTAAATAATTTTATCGGATTTCTCAATTGCGCATATCGTAGGTGGAATTGCGTTCTGAGTCTTACCAAACAAGTATTTTCGTAGGTTTCAATTTGTTTTAGTGCATAATTGAGACTATGCTTGTCACGATCCGAAATGCATATGCTTTGCTAGCATAATTTTAATTCGAGGATCTCCCAGCATGACTAATAGGCCTAGTGCTTGAATCTTAAAAAGGCGTCTGGTTATTCTGACTAGATAAAAAGGCCCTGAGAGAGAGAGAGAGAGAGAGAGAGAGAGAGAGAGCATAACAGGAGATCCTCGAATTAAAAATGATGCTCGCAAAGCATATGCACACTGGATCGTGGACAAGCATAGTCTCAATTATGCACTAAAACAAATTGAAACCTACGAAAATACGTGTTTGGTGAGACCCAGAACGCAATTCTATTTTAATATATATATATATATATATATATATATATATATGTGTGTGTGTGTGTGTGTGTGTGTGTGTGTAAAACAGATATAAATCCCCCAAATCTCATGGATTTCTGTTATACGGTAATACTTGACTGGATCAAACTGACTACTGGTTGCACGGGAAATATGAATTTGGGTGATATCACGCCCCTTATGATGCGCCCACTCACGCAAATTCAGTCTTAGATTTCACGGTTGGAATATGATTAGAAGATTTGAAGTAAAAGTTTGAAGTGAAAAAGATGGTGTTAGGATTGTGGGTTGAGGTAGAGTGGCGGGTGGTTGTGTTTAGTTTTCCGACTACACGAGGTAGTTGCTTACGACTGCTTTCTTATTATTTTTTATATAGCGAGTCTGTTTCCCAGGTGCAAGGATAGGTCCCGACGTCGGTCCTAATGGTTCTATCTTTGCCTAAAATAACAGACAATGCCCACGTATTGCAAGACTTGCTGTGCCCGGTACTAGCCTAGTCACCTTTCTCTCTCCTCAATTTTGCTCTCTTTGTCTCCAAGATTTTCTTCTCTTTATTTTGCTCTCTCCTCTCCCTGAAGAATATTTTTGCGCTTATTTTTACCCTCTCTCTCCTTTTATTTGGATATCTAGTAGATGGTTGTAAACATGATTTTCCATAAATAAGGTTTCATTATCATGAGCTTTATAAATACGTACTTGGTTTACAGAATCTTTCAACTTGTTTTGTGGGATTACGCTAAAAACTATCATCGTTAAATCTTACTCGCTTATCAGTATATCATAACAGTAATTATTCTCTTTAGGAAATACTAAAGATATGTTAACATAACTTGGCAATCTCCTCTAAGTCTACCAGTTTGAGAAGACGTTGCTAAGTAGATTGCTTTTCCCTGCAACTTAAAAAACAATCATGATTTTATAGTAGGTTAGATAAAGAGATATACATTTCATAATCTATTTCATAATTATATATATATATATATATATATATATATATATATATATATATATATATATATATATATATATATATATGAAATTTAAAAACTTAAAAGTCAATGAATAATCACAATTCATAATGAAACAAAATCATACATTCTCCTTGAAAATTTGTCCAAATATTTACATAAATAGTTACATTTATTCGTCAATAATGAACATGCAAAACGATAACATATATTCAATATTTTGTGCAAGAGCCTAAATTGTCAATAACAGTATTTAATCTCCTCGAACTGAGTACACCAAATTCTCACATATCTTGGTTCCTCTTAAAGACTCCCACAGATGAACAGTGGTTGATGAGTAGATGTTTTGATTTAAATACAGTGCCGTCCCATTCTTTAGTCATAATGGCCCATAGGTTCTCGATGGGATTGAGGTCTGGTGATTTGGCGGGCCAGTTAATCCGGATGATTTCAGGATGCCTTTTAAACCACTCCTGGAGATCGACACGGGCTGTTATGAACAGAAGAATTGTCCATAGCTACGTGTATGGGGATATGGTCAGGAAGCAGGAGGGCTCTCACAGAGGGAATCAAAACTTCCTCCAAAATTTCGACATACTGGTGACCATTTAACCGTTCATGAATAGGGACCAAGCCCCGGTCCACATGCTGCCATCCAACCCCACACGTAAAATTCTGCCACTTTTTAGACATGGCCGCACAAATTTATCCTCAAATCTAAAGAGGGGGAGACAATAAAATTTATATATATATATATATATATATATATATATATATATATATATATATATATATATATATATATAGATAGATAGATAGATAGATAGATAGATATAGATATATATATATATATATATATATATATATATATATATATATATATATATATATATATATATATATATATATATATATAATAATAATAAAAAACTCCATTATTATCTTAGGCCTAAGTCAAATAGTCAAATATAATTATTCACGTAGACTAATAAAATATTATTTTGGACTAAAAAAGAATAAGCTAAGACTTGTAAGTCTCAAGTTAGATTAACCATGTAGCCCATGAAAAATTTTTAAAAAGTAAAGAATGTATAGGCCTATACAGTAGGCCTGTGTATGAAATGAAATTATAGTTACACATAGCCAAATGAATCACCGTAGGCTAAACAATTATCAGGGATTGGTTATTAATCTAATGTGGTCCAAAAACACCTAAATAATCAATTATGTGCATTATTGCCATTATTATTACACGATGAACCACGCCATAATTGTTGGATCCCACTGTAGGTTAATGTTCGAACACAAGTAATCTGACATACCTTTTTTCCTTGGACGCCAACAATAAAGCCTTCCTTTCGTCAATTAAAAACGTTTTCTCATCGCACTGATAACATTTTCCCAGAAATTGCTCTCCATAGGAAAATATTGAAGAGCCGGCCAAGTCGCTGTTCTTTGTGGAATTGGGTAAGGAAAGGCTTTGCAGGAATTCTGCTTTCAAGTCCTTCTTCTCTCAAACGACGTCTTATGGTGGTGGGTTTGATATGTGGAGGCTAGTTTGTCTTTTAACTATTGTTGATGATGTTATTGGATGCTCTCTTACAAATCCAATCATCTGCCTGTCTTCCTCTTCTGTCGTGCAGCGAGGTCGACCAGATCTTCTTTGATTTTCTAGTCCTGCTAGTCCTACTTCGTTATATCTCTTCAACCATCTATACAGTTGCTCTGTGGAGATTTAAACGTCGTGCTATTTCTTGCACTGGAGTTCGTGTCCGATGCAATTCAATTGCAGATCTCCTAACTGATTCTGATGCCTCGGTTCGCGGTCTTAATCACCAGCTGATCCATCTTGATTAGAGTTTACGAATCACTGTCAGCTGATCCATCTTATCAGAGGTTGCATGACCACTTTTGCGAAGTGTCAGAACAGTGTTCGTCCGGTAGCTATGATTACGGCTGATGCTGGAGGCCCTCAAGCCGCACCAACCCCCTAAAAAAATACTGGTAGGCACTGGCTAGCGATGGGGTTATTAGGGCAAAGACACCCTCTTCTAGTAGGACACGGCTGGTGATTCATAGGTTGGGTAGATAATATTACGTTGGTGCCGTGGGTCGAAACCGGCCAAAGCTGAAGTAGAGTCCGAACGGTATATATAGTCCTAGAAGCTGAAATCAAACTACCAACCACGCCCAACTTCTCTGTTGAATCTAGACGCATTCATGGTTGATTATGCTTAATGTTACGAAGATTTTACATTTATATTATATTGCTACTTGCATGGTTTTATACTTCTTGCTAAAATAAATGATAATACGCTATGATATAAAATAATTTTTTCCACATTCCTCTAAATATACGTCGGTAATGTTGGTAGTCCTGTGTTGAACGAAAATTTCAAATTGTTTCGTTTCTACAGTTTGAAGCAATAACTAAACTTTGAAATAATCAATATTACCGCAATTTTTTCTTATGATTGTTATAAATACCATAGATTTGATATTTGTGCATCATATGTTAGCTTTATTTTGCTTGATAGAGCTTTCAATGAAGGAAAAAAATAAGTTTTTGAGCTACGTGCTGTAGTTGCCAGTTAGTGAATTTCGAACGAAATCCTCTGAAATTTGTCGCATCACTTTTGGCGCTTATTGTACAATGAGACTAAAATATCAATTGAAAATCGAGAATAAAGCATCCAAAGAAAAGAAATTATGCAAAAACAGAAAACTGTTGAAAATTTCCCATAAATGAATTCATTAATCCAATGAGTATTTTGTTAACAGGTCTTCACACGGACAGATAAATATACAGTGGACCCCCTGTTTTCGGAGGATGCGTCCCCACACACACACACACACACACACACACCACCGCGAATAGGTCAAATCTGCAATTGCTTACAATGCCCCTCTAAAAATGCTTATACCTGTCTACCATGAAGGGTCAAACACCAAAGTATGCCTAAAAATACCAGCCTACATCAAATATACATTAAACTATTACCTTATTACTGTATTAATCTTTGAAATGATACTATTAATATAATTTCCAAGCCATCTTAAACATTTTATCATTATATTTATACGTACGTACTGTATGGCTTACAGCTGTAGATGAAACCAATCCAGTCCCCCCTACGTATTCAGCCACATTTTCTTTCATACAGTTATAAGCTGTTCCGTTTTCTTTTCAGGGGGAACCATTGGTTTTTACGTATACAGTATGAAATTCACAAAAAGAGAGAGACAAAAATATAAAAAATGTATACACATTTTAAAAAATTTAATAATACTTATATTTGTACCTGTCTGCCATGAAAGGTCAACACCAAAGTACTGTACAGTATGCCTAAAAATACCAGCCTACATCAAATATACATTAAACTGTACCTTATTACTGTATTAGTCTTTGAAATGATACTAATTAATATAATTTCCAAGTCATCTTAAAGATTTTATCGTTAAATTTATACGTACATACTGTATGGCTTACAGCTGTAGGTTAAAATAATCCAGTCCCCCCTACGTATTCAGTCACATTTTCTGTCATAGTTATAAGCCATCCCGTTTTCTTTTCGGGGGGAACATTGGTATTTACGTATACATAATTCACAAAAAGAGACAAAAAGTTCTTGAAAAATTTATGCACATTTTAAAAAATTTCATACTTCTGTACTTATATATTAAGATTACTACATACGTAAATCACACGGGTACTCACCAGCGATGAATGTTGATTAAAGATGATGATGAGGATGAATTAGCTGTGCAGCGCGATGAATAATGATGAAGATATGACTGCACAGCAATGCAGAGTTGTTACAACTCATCTGAGGGTGCCTCTTCACCTTCAGGAGGCACTTCTTCAGTTGATTTGGGAGGCCCGACCTCAGGCGGTTGGGGAGGCATTTCTTCAGGCGATTCAAGAGGCACTACTTCAGGCGACTGGGGAGGCACTTCTTCGGGTGATTTGGGAGGCTTTGGAGGGGCCTTCTTCGTCCGTTTGATGAACATGGTGATAGGCAGCTGCTGTTGATGCTTTTTCATGGTGGTGAGGGTTTGATTATAGGGCTCCCATGCTGAATCAAGCATGTTTGAAAACTTTAGGAGCATTCCATAAAGGATCCCATGTTGAAACATACTCCTGCAGATCCTGAATCATTCTCTTCATGTTGGACAGACGTTCCAAAGTCAGGCCGCTCTCCTCTTCCTCCTGCTCCTCCCCTGAACCTGGCGTATCTTCTTCCTCACTGGCAGACTTCGTCAGCTCTTCCAAATCCTGGTCCGTCAGGGAGTCAGAGTGAGCATCAATAAGGGTGCCAATTTCATCCTCGGTGATGTCCTCGAAGCCTTCCCCATCTAGAATCCTCGCCAACTGGACAGCCTTATTAATGGCTGAATGCTGAATTTCTTGAGGAGAGAAGCCCTTGTAATCATGAACACACTCCGGCCACAACTTGTTCCAGCATGCGTTCAGGGTCTCCTCCTTCATGTCATTCAGTGATCGGCTGATGATGCTCAGACATGTGACAATCTTTTAGCGTAAATTCACTGTCACTGTCCATTGCAGTTACAAGGTGCTGGAGGGAGTTCCTGGTATAGAGTGCCTTGAAGGCACGGATCACGCCCTGGTCCATAGGCTGGAGGAGAGAGGTGGTGTTGGGAGGGAGGAACTCAAACTGGACTCCCTTGTAAGAAAGATCGAGAGGGTGGCCACCAGCATTATCCATAATCAGCAACACCTTGAACTCCATGCCCAAGTCGTTCAGGTATTGCCTAACTTGAGGGACCAAGCTCTGATGGAACCAGTACTCTGTGAGGACTTTGGTGATCCAGGACTAAGGGTTATGCATCCAGAACACAGGAAGCAATGCCTTGTTCTTATTCTTGAGGGCCCTGGGGTTTGCAGCTTTGTAAATGAGGCCTGGTTTAAGCATGAAACCGGCTGCATTCCCACACATGAGGAGGGTAACCTATCCTTCTGGGCCTTGAATCCGGAGGCTTTAGCTCTGTCCTTCATAAGGTATGTCCGGGAAGGCATCTTCTTCCAGAACAGGCCAGTCTCATCCATATTGAACACCTGTTCTGGATGGTAGCCCTTCTCCTCGATGATCTTCTTGAAGGCTTCCGGATATTTCGCGGCTGCTGCAGTGTCTGCAGATGCAGCTTCCCATGCAGAGTAACAGACTTTAGGTTGAACCGCTTTTGAAATCTGTGGAACCACCCCTTGCTGGCCTGGAAACCTTGAGGCGCTGATGATGGTCCTGCTTGGGGTTCTTCCCTTCTTCTTCTTCTGCTGGTTCAGCAAAGCCTAGAAATTCCAATTCGCCTTCTTCAACGCCTTCTCTGCCTGTACTACGCCGTCGCCTTTCCTGAGCAGTTGATAACTGCCGGTGGAGTTGTCGTGCTTTCTCGCGAATGATGGTGGAGTCGACGGGCACGTTTTTCTTCCGGCAGTCCTTTATCCAGATTGCCAGAGCAGATTCCATTTTCACGATTGTTTTATCCCGCACTGTTGCAACTGTCTTTGCACTACTGAAGTAGCTCATACTCACAGCCTTGCGTATCTCCGCCTCTTTCTTCTTGATATATCTCACTGTGCTCTCATTTACACTGAAATGGCGACCAACCGCTGCAAAACTTTTGCCCTCCTTTAACATGTCAAGAAGTTTCACCTTCTCCTCGAGTTTCATAACAGATTTCTTTCTTTAAACTCTTTTGCCAGAAGGCTTTGAAGGAGCAGGACGTTTTTTAGCAGGCATTTTAGGGCCGATTCACAAAGATAAAAAATCGAAACGGACAGACGCACGGTTTCACACAGTAAGATGCTGCGAACTATACGCACAATCTGAAGATGATGCGTGGAGCGCCCTCCCAGAATTCCGTGTTTTGCGAGTTGTTTGTGAATGTTCAGCCAATCAGCGCCAATGAACAGCCAGTGAGCGAAAAAATGAATGGTGCTTCTGGATTGGCTGCTTTTGCAGATGACAGCCAATAGTGTGTCGAGTATCACTGATCCTAGGTACACAGCGTCTAGCATCGCGATTTCTTTGTATTTGCAGAGAGGTGGCTTGGGTGAAGCACTTTTAAGAAAAACAAATATATATTATTGAAATTTTGCTGTGTTTACGTTAATATAGTACAGTACTGTAATATTTGAAAATTAGTAAATCATTTTTAACTTACAAAATGTACTTACAGCAGTCATTACAGTAATATATACTTTACATACATGAAAATGCTAATGCATCGCAGATGTAAACATGTGTACCCTGCAGTATTCCTGTTGTCTTACATATTTTAGATATGCTCACGTACTACCTGTAGTACTGTGCTATACTTTGTATCATCCTAAAACACTTTTTGTCTGTAATATTTAAAAATCATCTTACAACAAAACATTTTATAAAATGTACGTACTGTATGCGCAGAAGGTCCGTGTCAGTATATGTACGCGCAACCAATAGTACCATGCGTATACCTTAGCGGGAAATTTTGGCAAATGACCCAATATACAACCCGTTTTATTGCTATCTTACAACAAAACATTTTATAAAATGTACGTACTGTATGCGCAGAAGATCCATGTTAGTATATGTACGTGCAACCAGTACAGTAGTACCATGTGTGTACCGTAGCGGCAAATTATCGGCAAATGACCCAATACAGTATACAGTAGTGTAATCCGTTTTATTGCTACTGTATCTCACGTTTGTTTGTTTTGCATGTACAGTACTATGGCCTAAAAATATTTTTTGAAATTGTGTATTAAGATGTCCTCTGAATGCTTTGCTTCTTCTAAGGCCTCTGGCCAATAGCCTACAATTACTGTAATGACTGATGAGAAGAAAGTACTGTAGACATGATTGTTTTGTTAAGAGAGGGCAAAAGTCACGGAGAAGTAGCAGCCCATTACAGCATGACATTAATTGCAGTCGCCCACATTGAGCATGAACAAGGTAAAATACTCGTGCAGCCCTACTGTACCACCTTCGTTGCCATGTTCAAATACCTTAACATGACAGCGCCTCCCTTCATTCATCGTACTGCACAACTAATTCATCATCATCATCATCTACAGCATACTGAAATCAACATTCATCACCAGTTACTACCCGTATGATTTAACTTTACAGTACAGTACAGTACTGTATTATTTTTTTATTATTATTAAGGTACCCAGTGTAGTACTGTATACATAATATTATTATTTAATTTCTATTACTAATATATGTACAGTACTGTAGTACAGTATTATTATTGATTTACATGATTTTTTAATGTTATACAATAAATATGAAAATACAGAATACTATTGCTATATACATATTATTATTTAATTTCTATTACTATTATATGTACAGTACTGTAGTACAGTATTATGATTGATTTGCATGATTTTTTAATGTTATTATACAATAAATATGAAAATATTGAATACTATTGCTATACGAAAAAGACTAAAAAAAATTCTGCATCCGCAAATATGGAGTTCCCTGCAAATATTTTTATAGATATGTTCCATGGAAAAACCTGCGAATGCGTGAGTTTCCCGTGAAAATTTTTTAGATAGGTTCCATAGAAAAACCTGCGAGTGGGTTGAACCTTGAGCACGCGAATATGGCGGGCCCACTGTAGCCCTAACTCGATTAAGCTTGGTGTGTGTTAATGCCTTTGGTGGTGGACTGGTGGTGATTTTAATGCTAAACAATGTGTGCTATGTGTATGTGTTGATGCCTTTGGTGGTGGTACCTGATTAGTAATTAAATACTACCTATTTCCAATAGGTTGTTCACAGGCATAGCATTTTGTGCATATTTTGCTAAGGCATGGTATTTGCGAAGGCTTGACATTTTGCTAGCATGTTCTTCTCCTAGGGCCTATTATATCTGCCATCATTTAATGACATTGAAGTACAATGCCGTCATTTAATGACATTGAAGTACAATAATTACTTTTCTAGATGCAGTCCTTTCACAGGTAATTTTACGTAGCCTAAATGTTTGAAAATATGTATTATTTTATTTTACAGATTTTTGAATAAAATTGTTTAAACATTTTTCCAAGGTTTATTTTATTTTTTTATTTTTTTTTTTTATACCACATACATGTCGGTAAGAATATCTAAGAATAAAATTTTTATCCCACTAAGGAATTACCTAAATAGGTATTATTCGGAGCAAAGTCTGTTCTGCTAATCTAGTCACATTTGGCTGTGATGTATCTTAGTGGTCCTCTTACTGTACATACTTATATAGGCCTATTTGTACCCTTATTTTCTGATATACGTCCATAAAATGAACAATCATAACAGCTGTCAAATAAATAAACATTGGCAGTTTGTTGTGTTCCAGCATAAAGACAAACTGTTGGTCCTACGGTGGGTTGCAGTGCACTCAGAGCACGTTTGTTTACAAAACGTTGCTGTCATTGCAGCTCCAGTTACACACAATCAAAATTGCAGCCAAATTACACTGCGCATAGGAAGTCGGACCTCTCTGTGGTTCTCTCTGGTTTATACTGTAGTTTACGTCTGTTGCTTTCGTCGGCAGAACATTAGTCAAGTTTGAGCAGCCATCGAGTCAGGGTCTAGACAGCATAGCAGCATGGACTTGTTAATAGCAGGTAGCTTTTACCTGTTGTTTTCGAGTTTGTGATGATGGGAACTTCAGCCAAATTATCAAGGATGAGTTGGTGGCTCAATCTTAAGTCGCCAGTGGGGAGGGGGCATTCCTCTGAGTGTAATGAGTAATAAAGAAACGAACTGAGTACCAGGGATTTTCTTCAATACCATCATGGCTAAAAATGGAAATCAGCACTTCAATTGCCTCCCAGTGGGAAGACATCACCTGGCCTCATCAGTAATAAGACCCGTACACCCAAGGAATATCATGTAATAGCAGGTAGGGCAGGCCTACCCTAATTCCCAGGCAGCGTAAACGTCAGTAGTCTTCATACCCACCGTGTCAACTATGACACAGTACCATTCTCCGACCCCTGTCTCCAGGCAAGAAGACTGACAGCAGTGCATCTAGATAGTAGTATTATTATTCTCTCTTATCTCAATGTCTTGGTGGGGGAAGAATTCTCCCGTGACATTTGGTGGCAGTGTGGCAGTTGCATTGACTCTGTGGTGATCATCTGTGTTTTGTGGAGATATTCTTGTTTGCTGCCCACATGGTAGTTTCGATGATTTCAGGAAGTAGTTTGATGGTCGTCCTCGGTAACCTTTAATGCTGGTCACTAGATCTCTAGGTGGATGTTCTGTTTTTGTACTGTATGAAGATTGTGATTATTATTATATTGGTATTATTTATGATACTTTAGATTATGATTATTATTGGCTTTATATTTGCTGCTGTGTTGATTTTGCAGATACTTATATATTACTGTGGTTAATTGGTTATACCGTGGATTGTCTGATATTATTTACACTGTCTGATGCAGCTTAAAGGTTGTTCTTTTTTATATGATGTTTGTTACTTTTTGCTGTGATGGTAATGTTTATTTAAAGTAACTTTAATTTTGCTTCATCAATGGTATTTTTTGATTGACTCGTGGATTATGTATGATGTGTGATATTTATATATTGCTTTTTACCAAACTTGACTCATTTGTAAATATGTACATTTTGTAAATATGTACGTTTTGTAAATATGTACATTTTGTAAATATGTACATTACTTAATGTTGTTAAACAAGTTTTAAGGTTATTTTGCTGGTTTTGTTGTTCCCCTTTTGGCATTGTTGACTCGGCTTCTGCCAGTCTTTCCAGTCCATTTGTCTATAATTGATGATAAAACCTGATGAACCGAGATTTGGTTCATAACATTACTCAAAATAAAAATAATTACAAAAACAAAATATTGCCGGTGTACATAAGTGTCCTATTATTCACTACTGCTTCTGCCTCTTTGACTAACGTACAGACCATGTCGGACCTACTCCTCATTGAGAATTTTGCGCCTGAAAGATACTTTGAGGATGTTTCACAACCCCAATTAGGCGCCCAAAGAATCCTCCCTTCCATGGAGATCGCGGAGTCTGGAACTTCACTGTAACCTATGCTCACGCCCAAACTGTTGAGTTTCGTCTTCGTTGTGGATGTCCTGTAGGAATGCACTGGCGCCGTTGAAGGTCTGGTGATTGTCACTGTAGGTACCACATTAGGGTAAATGAATTTCGGGAAATAAATTCCCATCAGCCGGGCGTGGAATTGAACTCGCCCAGCGAGTCTCCTGAGCATCAAGAAGGTAGCAGCGTCGAGGGTCGAACAGTAATCTAGGTAGACAGTTCGGCTGCTCATGCAAGTTACTAACAGGACATAGCCCATGCCCCCTTCAAATACTCTACCTGGATAGGACCAGTGTGGTCGAGGCCAATACAAGCAAATGGACATGACATCTGTGTTCATGCAATGGGGAGCGGCGGGAGAGGTGGGCATTGCAGAGGGGACTTGAAGGCTTTAATACAAGCTACACATCCACCTACCACCCTCTTTGCCAAACATCTCAGTCGCAGACACCAACATTCCTGGTGAAAAATAGCTAATTGCGAATTCACGCCACAATGCATGTTTAGGGTATGCAAGTGTCTCGGGTATGATTGTACTAAATTCCCTTTTGCCGGTAACAAGATTAAATGATCTCTATTCTCTACAGCATTCTTTATTCTATTCCTTGAGTATATTATGCCATCAATCAAAACTACCTGGTTAACAAAATTAATGATATCATTGAGCAATTTAGAGCCCTCTCCCAAATAACTATAAACTGAAGGCAAATAATCTCATTGTTCTACATAAACAAGTTTCAAAAATTTATTAGCATTACTTTTAAAAATTTCAATACATTTTTCATAATACCCATCAAAATGCTAAATTCAACAATACAGTACTCCATTATTGGCCAGATGTCTGCTGGTGATATCATGGTTACTTCTTCCTGTAGTCCACGGAGGGTGGCAACAACTTGGATATTAACCTGGCTTAGTGAGGCTTCATCTAGTATCTGCGGCGGATTGGCAGGGCCTTCACCATGAAGAAACTGCGGTCCTCAGTGCCACAACTGGCAGGCAGTCAGTTCTCTCAAACCAGGGACAGAAGATCTGCTGATTACTCTTGGTCAGCACATGCTTCAGAGTCATCCCACACTCATGTAGAAAACTGATAACTTCTCCTACCCTCTTACCTATAAACACATTCTTATTCTCCACTTTGCTATTAACCCAAGCTACAACGACCTTACTGTCAATCCAAACTACAACTGTACTGACCTTTAACAAATTCTTCAAATTTCTAACTAACCTAATTCCTAACAACAGGGCTAATAACTCTAATTTAAGTATGGTCAGTCATAGTGGTTTCTTAGGGGTTACTCTCATTTTATTAGTCAGCACGTTAGTTTCTCCTTTACCTCCCCGACATAGGCTACTGCCCCATAAGCCTTACTTGAGGCATCAGTAAAGACATGAATTTCTGATTAGCCCATCGGAATTTCTCTCTTAATTTCCATCCTATTATATAAAAGCAATCCTGATATTTTGTGTATGAGAACCATTACTTAATTGTAGTAGATAGATATTATTGTAGAGGTAGAGGGTGCTGTATAGATAGCATAGCAATAGCATGTTGAGCCATGTTGCAGAGTACTTGGCTATATGTTGCTTCAGGCAATTCTCCTAAAATTATCCTTTTTTAGCACCTATCCTATAATGCCATACTAACCAATCCTTTTCCCATTCCCTTGCCTACTTTAAAGTATTATTATAAATTAGCGTCAGTGAAATATGGGTTGGTAAGTCTGTACTATGTTCATTCATTAGTCTATAATGTTATGTTATCTTACCCTATGTACCTCCTTACCGGTGTTATTGTGAAACCTCTGGTTGCTGTCCAAATGAGTGGCAGCAAACAAACCACCCAGGGAAGCATGTCCTGACTAAGATATTATATATCCATAGCCAATCCTACCACAAAGTGATCAACAGTGTCAATTTAACCAAAGTAACCTCGTAAGTTTTAAGTAATGCTTGTCGGCCAAGCCATTACAACCTTCTTCCCATAGTTTCTGTAAAAACAGCTTTCCTTTAACACACACTGGACTTATCAACCCTAACGGAACAAAGTTGGACACTAACAAAGAAAGGACCCTATGTTTCGCGGGAACCCAGTCGCTGGGCAATTCTTCCATCCCTTTGAAGGGTTTCAAGCACACCTGATCACTACTGCTATCAAATAACACTCATAACGCAGAAATCTCAGTGGGCTCTTCAACTCCTACCTGTTGATCAAAGGGTTGGATACTACTCGCCCACCCTCTCAATGGCATGATAACTTCATCCAAAACCTGTTTAACAGTTAAATAATTATTCCACATTTCTCCTTTAGTGCAACGGTGGCAATATAATTGTCAACATTAAATGATTTAATTAACTCTTCCCTCCCGGCTCCCCGAAAGCGAGTCTGAAGGACTTGTTGAAGGAGATAAGGACTGGTTGTGATTCCAAATACCACGACCCTGAAAGCAAAGGTAGCTGCTCGTGACGGCGCCTTGTACCACAGGAATCGAGCATATTCGGTGTCCTGTGGATAAAGGAAGGCTTTAGATATTTCAGCGGTTAGTGCGTAGGGATTTACTCTAAACCTTAACTAAACGTCATTTGTAAAGTCGCCTACAGAGCCGTCAGCGGACTCTTCATCGAACGTGTCATTCGCTAAGTCTCCGCTGAGCAAGTTTTCTATGGTGGCGTCCCATTTTCTTCGCCTATACAATTGGTCACGCCTAACGTGCCAGGTCACGAGATTTCAATCATTTAAACTATGTATGTATTTGTTCACCTGTTGTCAATTGTGTATCTTGTATTTCTTTGTTCATAGGCATCAAGATTATATCCATATTGGAATTCCGTCTCTTTTTATATTGTAAAGTGTACTTGCTCGCTGTATATTATTGTTAATTATTATCGACCTCAGGTCACACACAATCTCATTGTCTTTCGCGACACGGCGCCAGTCTGCCACTATATAAACTGCCTGGATCTTGAATAAAGCAGCAGTTCTCTTTTACCTGCTGGTTTTTTTTTTGCACCTCTTACAACTCTACTAAACTGGGACCTGGATACAAGCAATCATTTAAGGTGATTCCTCCCTTCACCTTGGAGGAGGCATTAAACACAATCCTAAGGGGAGTAGTAGAGCTCTCTTTCTTAACATCAAATTGAGGTATGTAGTAGCCTTTTATTCTTGAGTTGACAACTTCCTCTATGAACCCAGCTTTGAGATAAGTCTGAAGAAATTGCTCGTAAGCAGTTCGATAACCAGGATCTCTCTCAGATTTCAATTCTAAACTATTTAAATGTGCAATGGCATTATGGTAATTAACACTTGGATGTTGTTTGTCGTGAAAGGGGAGACTTACTTGATAACCCTGATCAGTTCGTACTACATTGTCTTCTACTTTTGCATGGCTACGTTCTCTGAGATGGAAAATTGCTCTTTGGGACTGATACCATACCAGTCGTATCAAGTTGCCACCATTCATTAACATCATGGGTCTTTTCTACTGTTCAGCAGACATGCAAGGTTTTCATGACAGTCGTGTCAACTCCCTCAAATGCCCACTGAGGGACCTTCCCATACGTGGATACCCATGGATGAGTTATGAAAGGACTGACCAGATCACACTTGTCCATGCTACCAACAAAGTGATTAGAATAATTGGCACCAGTTAGCATATTCACATTTCAATACGTCATTACGAACTTCCTTGTCTGCCATCTTATACCCCTGGTTCTACAAATGTTGCTTTACGTTAACTAAACCCATGTTGTAGATGGGTGTGGTTACATCATCATGTAGTATCAATTTTGTCCTTATTACCTTGTTCCCCACCTGGATTTTACATGAAACCAAATCATATTCCCCACTGATAACATTAGACCTAAAAGGTGCAATATTAAGAGAGACTTTCTTTACTCCTGGCAAGCTTAATTTCTGGGCTGACTCGAAACAAAGCTATGTTGACTCCCAGTGTCCAAAACACTCCAGTTGGAGCCTGGCGGTCCTGGGTACACAAGATGGCTGATGCGATTGGTAACAGTGTCAATGGTAGGCCTGAGTCAGATGCTTGTACTGACTTCACATTCACACGGGGACTTTCATCACTTTTTCTTCTCACTTACTCTACTTACATTAGGACTTTCAGGATTTCTACTGCTACATTGACTTGTTTCTGGTTTAGATACTTGACTTGAACATTTACGTTACTGAACTGCCTGTTAACCACATTTGACAGTCTTGAAAGCATTATCATTGCCAATAATCAAACCATGATGTCTACCATTACACAATTTGCAATTCTGTCTGTTACACTGAATGCTACTATGGCCTTTGCCTAGGCATTTAAAGCACCTACAAGAATACATCAGTTGTCGCTTTCAGTCATTAGCAGTGGTGTGTTTTGTACACAGCTGGCCGAATGCTCACCTTGGCAAAACGGACACATTCTAGCATCAGGGCCCCGGATTATCCAGGGGTTTGAAACAACTGTCTTTGGCCTTACGGACTCATCCTCTCCCTTATGCAATGCATTGTCTGCCAAACTCTGACGAAGTCAAGTCCCTCGAAAAACTCATCTAAAGTGTAATTACACTTTCATAAGTAATCCACTACTCTACAATATGCATCGCCTTGAGAAAGTTTGATTAATCAGACTCAAGACCATTCCCTGTTCCACATCTACTGTACTCAAACGTTTAATTTGTTCTAACAACATGGTCAATTCGGTACGGAAATTTTTCGAATCCACATGGTTGAATTTTGGAACAAAGATATTGGCAAGTCACCGATGCAAAACAACTAAAGTTTGCTGCTGGTTACTGTAGTAACGGTCTAACAACCCTAATGCAACGTCATAGATAGCAGCTGTTACACTTAAAGCCTTGACTACCCTTAAGTGGTTCTTTCTCGAGGGTAGTGTAACAAGCAAATGCTTAAACTTACCTACGTTATCTAGATCACTACGCCTGTTGACATGAACATCAAACAATTCTTTAAAGCTAGCATATTTGCTAATTTCACCACTAAACACAGGTAAAGGAAGTTCTTTCAACTTCGGCAATCTAGTCTGTTGCTGCGATACGCTAGCAAGGAATTCAATTCTGGTAAGGAGAAGGGCAATTACTTTATTTGCTCCATCAAGCACTTGATGAATTGACAATTCAAAGCTTGATTCAAACTTTACTGTACTGGTCAAATAGAGATTTATCAACAGTTGTTCATTGCCTCTAATGCGATCAACTAGATTATGGTACACCGCTGCAGCTCCTGTTTCCAATAGTTCACGATGAGCCTCAGCCACTACATTTGTCACCAGAGCAACCAATGAACTAATTTACAAGTTACTTGCTACTGATACAGCCTCGTCGCTCAAGTTACGTTAAGTTACTACAAAAGTTACGTCAAGTTACCACTACAAAAGTTGTTAAGTTACTACGAAAGTTACATTAAGTTACTTCAAAACAAGAAAGATACTGACGATGGCAGTGGTTCAATTAATTGCTCCCAACGATCATACGAGCACACTCATCCCTTATTAGTCTCATCAGATGATTAATGAAGATCCCATTTACGTGTTGATTGAAGTGGACACCATCTGCTGTCCTACCTACACGATATGCTTCAGCATTCATGGGGAGGTGTCTTACTCTGTATTGTGTGCGCTTTGTACAGTATTTCCTAACGCAGGCATTAAAATTTCTTACTTTGGCATTATACTCTGAAGAGGTGATGTTGAAATGATTCAGTGCAGGATAATCACGCGATTCCACATTACAGACAGTAGTGGTCGCTGTGATCCCTCGTAGCCTCTCTATTACACCCAAGTCTATCCCACGTTGCTTTCGTGGTTTCCTCAGCCAAGTCGTTTCCCCCCAAGTAAACTATTACTAGATCATACCTGCGGTTCCAAAAGGGTAATGCAGGGCTTTCAAAGTGCAAAACTAAGACCACCAGGTTTCTAAAGACCTCTACATCTATACAGTACACCCCCCGTATTCGTGGACTCATGTATTCGCGGATTTCTCTGCGGAACGTGTATACCCATTATTCGCGGAAAATTCACCCATTCGCAGTATTTTTCAGTGAGAAATACTCACTAAATACTGTATTTTCATGACTAAATGCACTTTTTGTGGTAAAACTATTAAAATACTCAGGTATAAGCACTACAATATTAGGTTTTTTTTTTTTTTTTTTTTTTTTTTTTTTTTTTTTTTTTTTTATCATAATAGGCAGTTCTAAGTGTTTTTAGAGGATTTTAAGTATTCGTGGATTTTAGCTATTCGGGGGTTTTACTGTACGTTCATTTTCTGGGAGGCAGGCTGGAAGTTGCGAATGGCCAATGAAAGCTACACGAAAAACCATTACTGGGCATTCCTGATGCTCACCAAATGAAATTATCCAGTTCGAAGGACCAAATGTCAGGAATTTTTACCTCCGACGGACTAGCTCTGAGCCGAGATGTTAGTTGACTTATGATAACCTGGTCTGAAGGGCAAAACCCTCCAAATGTCTTAATAGAAGATCCAGCATGATTCATTTAGGATTGTGCAGTTTTATTACAAAATATATGTTAAATTTGAATAGTCTAATTAAGTTTAAGTATAACCTTAACGACCACGTGGTCAGTCACAAGACACAACTCCAACACAAGGAAATTTTTCTGCTATCGACCCAAAAAGACTACAATTATGTATGTATTTATATTTACATTAGATCATCAAGCAGTACCTCGGATAAACTTTAACCACATCAGGATGCGGATGACAAAGATAGAACGAGATTACATTAGCACACTATGTGAACCAGCTCTTTACTGCAAAGATACGACTTGGCTAGGGAAGTGACAAGACGGAATCAGGACGGCTTACCTTTATGTTGTACCCTCAAGAAAGATGCCTATCACCCCTCTGCAAACCTTGTTGTCACTTCGGTTACTTCTACATTGGGCAATTTATCATAAATTACATTTGATTCTCTTAAAGGAGAGCCATTCAACTACTCAAGGTATTGCTTTTATAGGCAATCTGCCTGACACTAATACTTTTTAAACATATTCAGAAACAAGTGAGAACCACGAACTCGGCCGCCTACTTCCCACTCCCCCTCACTTATCCTGAACATTGTGAAAGATTATCAAGAAAAAAACGGATCCAATTTTTTTTCATGACGTGCTCAGCTAAAATGGACCAACCTCTGAATCAAGCAGTAAAACAGATCTTACGTTACAAATAAGAATATAACATATTAATTGCAAAAACAACGCTTTAATCAATGTAAATGTCAGGGAAATCTTGAAAAATCCTGATGCTACGATACACTAAGGTTTGCTAACCTGAACGGTGTGGATTTTAAGAGTGCTTATTCGCCCATGACTGGAATCTCAGCTCGTTTTTTACGCTTTTAATTTACATATGCGTTTTTACTTGGGGAATTTGTACAATTATATCTTAAGCAAGATCACCAGTGTTATTTGCCAGTCTTGGCCTTGGCAACTGAATGCTATGAAATGGCTGACAGTAATACAAAAAAAACTAAGAAAATGGAAAAAAAAAAAAAAACTAAGAAAATGGAAAGATTACTTACCTTCAGTATTCTTTTTAGTCAAGTTACTGCAAGGCATAATTATACTCGGTTAACGATTAATTGCATTTACTCAAATTAAAAACAATAGTTTACAAATTAATAGCACAGGCACACATTAATAATAATAAATCACCTGCGATTATAAGGATTTGGCAGTGCTGTAAAAGATGAAATTCCTTGTCATACATGGATAGGTCCAGGCCAAAGTATCTAGAGAAAGAGGTAGCATCATCCACATTGAGTGCTGTGGTAACACAAACCAAAATATGATTTTATCTAAGTAACTTACCCAGTAATTACTTAGCTCGAACGGCAGCTTAAATTTTGAAATTCGCGCTAGCGATTCTTTTGTTTTGTGTAGGTGACGAGACCCCACCCACTTTCGGGGTAAGAGAGAGGAACAACTAAGCCAACAGATCAATTTGTTTCTGCCACTGGTATCATTCTCACATCATGTAGACTAAGCAGCTTGGTTTTGACAGTTGTTCTTTCTTCCCATCCAGTGAAGTATTCTTTGTATGGTAGCCTTTCTGCATTGTTTTTAGTTGATTGGATTTTTGTTACTGATTATGAATTTTTAGCTAGTTAGTATGTCAGACACTAGCTCCTCCAGTTTCCGGTATTGCAGTACCCAGTTGACAAAAATCACCAATGACTCTCATACCCTGTACACAAATTGTAAAGGGCAAGTTTGTACCATTGATTTGACATGCGACAAATGCAGGGATTGGCATGAATGTAAATGGAAGACTTTGACTTTTCATTTGAATAAATTAGAGAGAGATCACAAGAGGAAGGCAGCCACTAAAAGCCGGCAAGAAATTAGCTAGTCAGACGACTCCTAAATCTAAGGATGTAGTCATTCCTGCTTTATCTCCTCCTATCGTTCCTTTTTCTCCTGTATCGGTAAATACTCCTAGACCACCTACTCGTGCTTCTATTTTCACACTTCCAAGCCCGGTCACTTCGCCAGCATGGAAAATAAATTTGAACAGAGAATTAATATGGTGGTAGGTATAGTGGCCCAATTAGGGCCATCAATGCATGTCCTTATGGATAAGTTTGATATGAAAAGTGAAACTGAAGTGTTAGTGGAGGAGGTAGCTCTTTGTCCCGCTGATTCTCCTAGGCATCGGTCACTGCCATACTCCCCTGAACCAGGGAGGAGGCATACTGTTAGCCCAAGGGAAGTCATTTGGGTCTGTCCATGAGCAGTCGCCCCCTCAGACCAGCCTGCTGCATCCCAGGTCGCATCAAGAGACAGCAGCTGGCGTCTCGGACATGCATCAGCTCTTGTCTAGTTTGGGAGATTTTTCGCTATACCCTAGGCACCAATGGCACTTTCCCGATGAGTCAAGTCCCTTGAAGAGGCATTCTTCTTCCAAGGATCTAGCTCCTCGACTTCCCAGCAAAAGGTTGAGGGAGCCTCCTATTAGTCCTCAACCCTCTTGCAGTAAGTGGGACATCCCTGAACGTTTCTCCTCTCCTGAACGCCAGGAACGAGCTCCAAGTCACTCCTCTTCATCTAAGAAGCGTCTTCTTTCTGACTCCAAGCACCCCGCCTCTAGTGTACAACGAAGTTCTTCATCTAAGCGCCCGGATTCGAACAAGCCCCCAGTAGCAGCTGAGCGCCATATATTACCTGAACACCTACCTTCAATTAATCTCCCTGAATCGGCTAAGCTTCCTGTAGCGCTCAAGCTTCCAGAAGTGCCCAAGCTGCCTGAAGCTCCCGAACTGCCTGAAGTGCCTGAGCTCCCTGAAGCGCCCTGCAGCGCCCAGTTTCCCTGATGCTGCTGCTCGCAGTAGAGCTCTGACTTGTCGTAGTGCATCGTCTCCTCTGCCTGCCGCCAGTGCTTTGGGAGAGCCAACGAGTGTTTGACATCTGCTTCTAAACTTCAAGCGCCAGCTTGGTCAAGGTTTGGTGACGAATTATCAGTCTGCTTAAAGTCTGGATCCAGCTTTAGTTCCATTTCAGCGTAAGTTGGATAACATTCTGCAACTTCTTCAAGGACCATCCACTGCACTAAGGCACCCCCATCAGATGCTCCCTTGTCTCCAGTTTCGTCTGAAGAAGAGGATTTAGATCAAGATTCTCCAACGACTCCTTACACGTCACTTCTGAAGTTTTTACTCCAGAATTTCTCCAAATTCTTCTCGCCTGCAACTTCTTTCTCCCCGGCTTTGTCTTTCATGATGAGTAGTCAGCCTTCAGACACTGCTAGACTACCCAAGTTGCTTCTCTCGTCATCATCCAAGAAGGCCCTAGTGAAGTGGAGAACTGGCTTTCTGAGAAGAGGGAACAGGGGAAGGCTTGCTTTAGTGCCCCTCCTTCTCGTCTTTCTAGATCTCGCTACTTGATGTATGGTACTGGGGAAGCTCCTTCCGTGGGAGTGGCTGCCTCCTCCCAGGGAACTTTTCTGGCCTCCTGACGCAGGCCATAGATCTGCACTACAATCAGCAAAGGTCTTCTTATCGGCACAAGAGATGGACCACCTCCTGAAAAGTCTTTTTAAGACTTTTGAAGTTTTAAGTTTCACAGACTGGTGTTAGGCGCTCTCGCCAAGAAAGTTCAAGAGCCATTGCTTCCACCTGATTACTCGGAACTTCTGGGTTTTTTCTCCTGCACTGACAAAACAGTCAAGGACAGTTTGCAGGAGATTGCTTCACTATACGCAATGGCTGTGCTCAAGAAAAGGGAACTTTGGGTTTCCTTTACTTCTAAAGGTGTTACTTCATCCCTAAAGTCAGAGCTTTTATTTTCCCTGCTAGACAAACATCATCTTTTCCCACAGACAGCCGTTAGTGAGATTGTTTCTAGCATTCACAAGAAGTCCACACAGGGTCTTCTGACACAGTTGATGAAGCAGCAGAGAGATTGGTCCGCAGTACCCACCAGGACTTCCTCTCCTCTGCTGTCTAGGCCCTTTCAGGTGTTGGGGGCCCCCCCGCAGATAGAGACCTCAATTTAGGCCCAGAGGATCAGTTAGGTTCACACCCCTAGCCATCAAGAAGTCATCAACTAAACCTTCAGCCTGCAAGTGAGACCTCAGTCCTCCTTGCCCCAGTGGGTGCAAGGCTCCTTCTCTTCTGGGAGAGATGGAGTTCGAGAGGGGCGGACCAGTGGGTAGTCAAAGTACTCAAGGAGGGTTATTCTATCCCCTTCAGGGAGAGGCCTCCCTTGACCAACACTCCCGTCATGTTGATGGCTTACTCCGAAGGCTCAGAGAGGTATTCGGCCCTCTCAGAGGAGGTTTCCTTTCTCATCAGCAAGAAGGCCATAGAATTGGTCAGGAACTTCAAGTCGATGGGGTTTTACAATCGACTCTTCATAGTGCCCAAGTCTTCGGGGGATGGAGACTGGTGCTAGACATGAGTGCTTTGAATGCCTTCATAGAGAACACAAAATTCAAAATTTTAACAATACAATCGGTTCTTGCTTCCATCTGTCAGGGTTTGGATGTATTTATTTTTATTTATTTATTTATTTTTATCTATTTTTGTTTATTTTCATTTAGTTTCATTTATTTATTCATTCATTTTTATTTATTTAATTTCATTTATTTTTATTTATTTATTTTGGATGGTTCCCTAGACATGCAGGACGCATATTTTCATATCCCTATTCACGAGGATTCAAGGAAATACTGTACCTCAGGTTTGTCTTCAGGAACCAAATTTATCAATTCAGAGCTCTTTGTTTCAGCCTTGCAACTGCCCCACAAGTTTTTATGGGAGTACTCGCTCCCCTAGCAGGTTGGCTACATCTAGCAGGGGTAAAGATCCTACTTTTTTTTAGAAGACTCGTTACTTTGCTCTCTCACGAAGGATCAATGCATGGAGGACTTACAGAAGATGATTCGCATGACTCAAGATTTAGGACTTTTATTGTATCTCCAGAAATCTCGACTAATTCCCACTCAGAGAATTCTATATTTGCAGTTTCTGATAGACTCGGATTTTTCAGGCTTCACCGTCCCCCAAGAGAGTGGAAGACTATTTAAGGAAGGTGGACTTGTTTCTTGCCCTTCATTCGTGCACAGCAACTCAGTGCATGAGTCTTTTATGCACACTCATTGGAGCAGTTTGTAAGACTGGGGAGACTACACATGAGGCCACTACAGTTTTACCCGAGAGCCTGCTGGGATCAGGAGGTACATCGAGATCTTCACTCCTTTCCTATCTCAGCAGAAATAAAGGAGGACTTGCATTGGTGGAAGTCAGAAGAAAGATTGACGGAGGGGAAATCTCTTCTCCCAGTGAACCCCGACCTAGACTTCTCCGACACGTCGGATCTGGGTTGGGGAGCACTCCTTGGGAACCGAGAAATCTTGGGAATTTGGTCCCCGGAGGAGAAACAGCTTCACATCAACTTACAAGAATTGAAAGCAAATCACCTGGGTCTCGGTTATTGTGCAACAGAAGTCGCAACAAGACAATCACAGTGCATGCAGACAACACCAAAGCCTTGGTTACGTAAGACATCAAGGGGGAACGCACTTATTTTCCCTGTGTGAGATAGCAAGAGATCTGTTGTGCTGGGCAGACCAGAACCAAACCCAATTAGTCACAAGGTTTATCCAAGGTAAATGCAATGTCTTGGCAGACGAACTAAGCTGCCAGGGTCAAATCCAACCTTCGTAGATTACGGGGACAACCGACCCAAAACTTATTTGCAACGTCTCGAAATCACTGTCTGCCTCTGTTCTGCTCCACTGTTCTGGACCCTCTCGCGTGGGCAACAGATGCGATGATTCAAGATTGGTTGAATCTGGACCTTTACACTTTTCCATACTTCGGAATGATAAGGGAAGTTCTCAAGAAGTTCCGCTCTCACAGCAATGTAAGGATGACTCTGGTGGCCCCCTTTTTGCCACAGAAAGAATGGTTCCCAGACCTTCTGGATCTCCTTGTAGACTTTCCAAGGCTCCTCCCTGCTATTCCAAGTCTTCTCAAACAACCACACTGCAGGATTTTCCATTCTGGCCCTGACAGGCTTTCGACTGTCAGTAGACTTGTCCAAGCAAAAGGTTTTTTGTGATCAGCAGCAGAGGCCATTGCCAAATGTAGACGTGCCTCTTCCATCGAGCTCTACCAGGCAAAGTGGAAGTTTTCTAGGGCCTGGTGCAGAAGAAATAGTTTCATCTTCTCAGACATCTATCTCTCAAACAGCGGATTTTCTTCTTTTCTTGAGGACTTCTCAAAGAAGGTCTTCTTCCACCATAAAAGGTTACAGAGCAATGCTCAACTCTGTTTTCCGTCACAGAGGCCTCGACATTTCTGCTAATGAGGATATTTCAGACCTAATTAAGTCTTTCAACATCACCAGACCTAGAAAGGAGGAGAAGTTCACTTCAAATCTAGATGTGGTGCTTAAGTGTTATCAAGTGAGCGCTTCGAACCCAAGCGCTCTTTCTCTCTGAGGGATTTAACTAAGAAGACTATTTTCCTAGTAGCACTGACCACTGCGAAGAAAGTAAGTGAAATTCAAGCAATTGACAGAAGGCTCGGCTTTTCGAACGGAGACGCAATCTGTTCCTTGCTATTAAGTTTTTTGGTGAAGAACGAGAATCCTTCACACCCTTGGCCTCGTTCCTTCACCATTAAGAGCCTCTCTAATACTTTAGGCACAGAAGAGGAAGAAAGAGTGCTTTGCCCGGTGAGAGCCCTCAGGTACTACCTGTACCGAACCGAGAAAATTAGAGGGCAGTTTTCTAATTTATGGTGCTCAGTCAAAAATCCCTCTAGACCTTTATCCAAGGATGCCATTTTCTTCTTTTTGAGGAATCTTGTTATCGAATCTCATCCCCAAGTGGAGGAAAATGACTTGAAAGTCATCAAAGTGAAAGCTCATGAAGCTAGGGCAGCTGCTACATCAGTAGCTTTCAAGCTAAATCTTTCCTTATCCTCCATTCTTCAAGCAACGTATTAGAGAAGCAAGTTGGTGTTTGCAGTGCACTATCTGCGGGACATGGAAACTATTTACGAAAACTGCAGTGCCCTTTGACCGATGTCCGTGGTTGGTGTAGTGACGGGTGAGGAAGTGTAGGAAGTACCCTTTCTTATGTGTGTAGCTCATCGCCTTGTTTATGGTGTCGAGTTCTGGGAAGCCTGGAGGGTACAACAGTGGAGTGCCCACCAATTTTTTACTGTTGGGTAGAGGTAATGTTAATTTTTATGGTGTAGGTGATTCTATTATTAGTTTTTTGTTGTTTTTTGGTACTGTGCCTTGGGCAGAGGCAATGATATGAGCTTTGTTGACCTTCGGTATTCTCCTTCGTCACAAAGTTCCTGCTGTATGTTCTGTCGGCCTTCGGAGCACTCGTTCACCTCAGAGTATCCCACTTCTGTAGAGACAACTCTGACTATACCGTCAAGTCTCTACAGGTCCAGATGAGCGCCAACCAGAGGCAGTAGTTATCTGTGCAGCTCTCTCACCAGGTAAGGAAACAACAAACATTGTCTCAATGTTAGCCTTGTTTAGATCATTAACTTCCATATGTAGATTGTTATTTTACTGTCCACGATTCCCCACCTCCTTTCAATGTGGAATCAGCTAAGCAATGACTGGGTAAGCTACTTACATAAAAATTATATTTTTATGATAAAGTTTTATATATACTTACCAAGTAATTACACATGGAGCCCAACCTCCTCCCGCGCAGGGACTTTTTTGCATAAACAAATTGGTCTACTGGCTTAGTTGTTCCTCTCTCTTACCCCAAAAGTGGGTGGGGTCTTGTCACCTACACAAAAACAAAAGAATCGCTACGGCAAATTTCAAAATTTAAGCTACTGTTCGAGTAGAAACTCTTAGCTAAGTAATTACTGGGTAAGTATATAAAAAGCTTTATTTTGTCATAAAAATTTCATATTCACTTTCAAAGGTAATTTTTATGAACAAATATTTGGTATGGCTATGGGAAACCTCTTTCGTCACTTTTATCTAATATTTACATGGAATTCTTTGAGACTAGACTTATTCCAGGAAATCTGTTCCCTAAGGTGTTTTGGGTTAGATATGTAGATGATTTTGTATAGTAAAAGAAAATGTAAATATTCCTGATTTCTTGCAAACAATTGATAATCTTGTCCCATCCATAAAATTCAAAACAGAATCCCATCCATAAAATTCAAAACAGAATAATAAGAAAATAATTGTATACCATTTTTGGATGTCTTAGTTATTAGAAATAACACCAATTTTTGATTTAACGTTTATAGGAAGTCCACGAATAATTTGTCATTATATTAATTTTTACTCTAACCATGCTAAACAAATTAAGGTGTCAACATTTTCCAGTTAGAATTTGTAGTCCTGAATTTTTGGAAGAGTTTAAAATTATTGATAAAATAGGAGATTCATTGTTACCCTCCATATTTTTCAGAACTTTGTAAAAAATAAAGCAAAAAAGACATATTACAATCCAACCAGTGTTAACAAAGAACTTAAGAATATTCCCTGTTTATCATTTCATCCTAATTTCAATCCTGCAGTGCCCATTTTGTAAACTATTGATATTAACTTAGTATTTAAATCTAATAATATTTTGAGAAATAAACTAATTAAGAACATCCTGCCCAATTTAAACAATATTGTATGCAGTATTCGTTGCAAAGAATGTAATAAGATTTATATTGGTCAAACATCAAAAGGACTAAAAGTAAGAAGCTTCCAACACAAACATGCCATTTCAAGAGGCTTATCAAATAATGGCATTGCGGATCACTGACTTAAGACAGGCCATGCGATGAACTGGGGTAAGTCAACGATAATCTACAAGGTCAACGACCATCAGAAAAGGAATCTGCTAGAAACTGTTTAGTGAAGCTACTTTCACCAGGAATGTTAATCTCCACCCTGGATTATCCCTTGATCCTTTGTCCCTGTCTTTTTTTTGTTTTCAAGAACATGCTGCCTAGATTAAGAAACTGTAACCCCTCCCCCTTTTATTTTTGTACATAAGGCTCTGTCAACTTTGTACTCAGTGTGAACTTGAAGATGTAGAATAAACTATGAAAGTACTTGTTCAAAGTCCCGTTTTCAATGTGTGAGGCTTAGTGCTTGTTTTGTCAATGGAACGATTGTTCCCTATCCTTTTTTGTATACAGAGTTTACATCTGTTGTCTTCGCTTTGGTATCGATAGTCAACTTTGGGTAATCACTGAGTCGGGGTCCAGACAGCATAGCAGCATGGGCATGTTTAACAGCAGGTAGTAGTTACCTGTTGGCCCCTACAGTATTTGAGGATGTGAACTTCTTTCAAGGTCGAGGATGAGTTGATGGCTAACCCTAGTCATCAGTGGAGAGGAGGCATTCCTCTGGTACAGCAGTTTGGCTGTCGCATCGACTCTGCTGTGAACGTCTGTGTTTCGTGGAGATGTTCCTGTTTGCCGTCATGGGGCGGTTTTGATGACTTCACGGCAGTAGTTTGATGGTCATCCTCGATGACCTTTGATAGTCAGCCTCTGTGACCCTTGTTGTGGTCTTGGGCATCTCTGGGTAGATGTTCAGTTTTGCACTGTAGGTGGATTGTGAATTATCACTACAGATATTTATGTATTATGAGTGTAACTGGTATTTATAATAATTTGGGTTATTGTTATTTGTGCTGCTTTAATGATTTTTCAGATATTTGTGTATTTTTGGTTATACCATTATTTGTTAATTGATGTCACTTGTAATCATTATGCTGTCTGTAATCTTTATTATTGTTTGATGTAGCTGAAATGTTGTTCACTTTTATATGGTATTTGTTACTTTTTGCTTGTGTAGTAGTGTTTTATTTTAAAGTAACTAATTTTGCTACATCTTTATTTATGACTGACTCTTTGTGTGATGTATATTTATTGATTTACACCAGACTTCACTCACTTGTAAATATGTATATAACTTATTGTAATAAACTAGTATTAAGGTTGTTTTTGCTCGTTTTGTTGTTCCCCTTTCCCTGTTGTTGTCTCGGCTTCTGCCAGTCTTTCCAGTCCATTTCTCTGGAATTGATGATAGAACCTCATGAACCCAGGTGTGGTTCATAACATTTGGCGACCTTGCCAGGATTTAGTCTGTTTTGGCTGGCGGGGTTGTGGCAGCCTCGGTGAGGGGAGTGAAGAAATAAAATTTTTGTTGTAAATTTTTTTTTTTTTTTTTTTTTGCTGGGTGAGGAAGTGTGAGGCTTAGTGCTGGTTTTTGTCAATGAAAAGATTGTTCCCTATTTGAAAGTGTACTCCTTTTCCCAGTGGAGCTTATTTTTTGTTAACGGAGTTTATGTCTGTTGTCTTCACTTGGTAGCGACAGTCAAGTTTGGGTACTCATCGAGTCCGGGTCCAGACAGCATAGCAGCATGGACGTGTTTAACAGCAGGTAGTAGTTACTTGTTGGCCCCTACAGTATTTGAGGATGTGAACTTCGTTCAAGGTCGAGAAAGAGTTCGTGGCTAACCCTAGTCATCAGTGGAGAGGAAGCATTCCTTTGGGACAGGAGTTTTTTTGTCGCATCGACTCTGCTGCGAACGTCTGTGTTTCGTGGAGATGCTCCTGTTTGCCGTCATGGGGTGGTTTTGATGACTTCACGGCAGTAGTTTGATGGTCAGCCTCTGTGACCCCTGTTGTGGTCTTGGACATCTCTGGGAGATGTTCAGTTTTGCACTGTAGGTGGATTGTGAATTATCATTACAGATATTTATGTATTATGAGTGTAACTGGTATTTATGATAATTTATGTTAGTGTTACTTTTTGCTTGTGTAGTAGTGTTTTATTTTAAAGTAGCTAATTTTGCTACGTCTTTATTTATGACTGACTCTTTGTGTGATGTTGTATATTTATTGATTTACGCCAGACTTAACTCGCTTGTAAATATGTATATAACTTGATTGTAATAAACTAGTATTAAGGTTATTTTTGCTCGTTTTGTTGTTCCCCTTTCCCTGTTGTTGTCTCGGCTTCTGCCAGTCTTTCCAATCCATTTCTCTGTAATTGATGATAGAACCTGATGAACCCAGGTGTGGTTCATAACAGATGTAAAGGTATGAAATAACCACTTGAAACATAGGCCAAGAAAAGCTTGCTACAAACCCCAGCTCAAAAAAGGAAGCCTTGAGTGTCGACTTAAAACCTTTGGACCTACCAAAGCAAGTACAGTATTTCAAGAAAGCTGCAGTGGATAAAATGGAATACGTGTGCAATGCAAACATTTCAAGAAAGCTGCAGTGGATAAAATGGAATAGGTGTGCAATGCAAACATTTCAAGACTGCGGTGGGTAAAATGGAAAGTGGAATAAAATGGAAAGCTGCAGTGGAGAAAATGGAAAATATGCACTCAATATTTCAAGAAAGCTGCAATGGAGAAAATGGAAAAATGTGCAATGCAAACATTTCAAGAAAGCTGCAATGGAGAAAATGGAAAAAATGTGCAATGCAAACATTTCAAGAAAGCTGCAGTGGAGAAAATGGAACTAATATGCAATGCAAACAGCGTAACACCATCTGCAGCTGTTCTAACACATACAGCTGGATATGTCTTACAAAAAAAGTTACTCAGAATCAGCACTCGGTAATGATAACGTTATTATGAAAGACAACTGAAAAAGGTCAGCTAAGGACAAGTATTTACATTGGAGTAAAAAGTGACTACACCAACAAAAATATACTTTTGCCCTACTTTAGACTTTGTCCTCAAACTGTTTTATAAATACACTTTTTTCAGTTCTTCGCAAATTCCTTTCACCTTTATACTACAAAACATATTATAAAATATATCTTTAGTCATTTTCTTAACACTATTTTCCACTTTCCATTTTAGAGTTTGCATTAAAAAATCATTATCTTTCACAATAATGCCACTATCCTAATTATCATTATCAATAGCTCTATATGCTTTCTCCAAGGAAATAAATGAAAGCAGAAACATTTATTATGCACTTTATTTATAAGCTATGATTAAAGGTTAACAAAAATACATTTAAAAATCAGCAATTAAATTACTAATTTTTCATGCTGATACCTTTGGTAAACATATTGGCATTAAGAGGTACATATCTGTACGTAGTCATTGTGTACATATTCAATTTGATAAAGACATCACACTTCTTCAGTTATAATCCCAAAGTATGGGCAAAATGTAAGTGGTGTTATGCCACCATTCCAAATTACTATTAGTTAATTACTTGACCAGACAACTGAGTTAAAATAATACATTGTTCTTAGTGGGTGTCTTCTTCAAATTACAAGTATCTCTTACTAAAATACTATGCTGTACTTCGAAAAGACAATAAACAATATCATTAGTATTCTAGTCTTCTCTTCTGCAAGTAAATACTGTATACACCATTATTTATAGTTACCAATAAACATAGCGAAATACCACAAAAACCAGATTTTTCAATGGAGAAATAAAATCCTCAACTGCACCTGCGATATGATATAAAAATCTAAGATAAACCTCTGGCAATCAGGAGCGTATGGGAGCTGGCTTTGCTTCCATCCTCAGCTTAGGTGGTGGGAGCTGAGCAGCTCTTGAAAGATCCTAACCGAGTCATTTTAAATTCAGATACTGACATTATATCACGAGAACACAACTGTGTACTTTGCCTCTTCAGTATACTGATTAAAATCACATCACCTAGGAAAAGACTAGCTTTGCCTGACACTGAGTAACTGGAACACTGAATTAGGTCTGCTGCACGTTGTAGTCTGGAACCTCGCCAAATAAGTTCTTATAGTGTTCAACATAAACATCACAGTGTTCTCCTGTAAAAGATAAAAATATTGGAACACAATGGCAGAGTCAACAATTAACAAATATTTCATGATTTGAGAAAACTGTTTAGAGTAAACACACTACACACTATCTAGGAAAAGTAATGCACATAGATTTTTACTATAGTTAACTCAGGAATTAGGACTCTCCACTCATGTCTCAAAACAAAGGCTATATTATGAATAAAAGCAGAGTCAGACTTCCAGGAGGATAACCGGTTTGGTAAAATATGAAGGGAGAGACTATATAAATGTAACAAAAAATTATAAGTACAATTCTGGTGAAGAGTTCTCTGCATCCTAAAAGTTAATGGAGGTTTAGGCATTTTTCTGCTTTACTCAAGGGTCAGACTTTTGATTACACTTTACATGGAATATGCTCAAATTTCATAAGTTGCTTAGTATGTCTTAATTTTGTGCTTTAAAATTAAATCAGCTGTTGGCTGAACACATGCACACATACATATATATCTAATCCACAGGATTCAAGGTCACCGAGATGAATAATGCCATTCCCGATGCCCTTCAAGTCCAAGTTCAGCCCCGCTAGGATGGGGAAGTTGGAAGGGGGTGACATGTACAAATAGCTGAAAATGACAGATACTAGTTTCTAATCCACAGTTTTTGAGGGACTCGCATATTCACGGATTTCTCTGTGGAACGTATCTACCCATTATTCAAGGAAAATTCGCCCATTCGCGGTATTTTTCACACAAATATTCACTAATTACTGTATTTTCACATTTTCATGACTAAATGCACTTTTTGTGATTAAACTATTAAAATACCCAGGTATAAGCATTTTTAGCGGTTTTTTTTTTTTTTTTTTTTTTTTTGTTTTAAACTATCAAAATAGGCAGTTCTAATTGTTTTTAGAGAGGGTTCTAAGTATTCGTGAGTTTTAGCTATTCGCGGGGGTGTGTGCATGGTACACATCCCCGCATGAATACAGGGGTTTACTGTACTCCCAATTCCTTTAGACCAAGTTCAGCCCTAGGAAGGGGGTGGGAGGGGGAATGTAAAAATAATCGAAAATGACAGATATTAGTGTCTGATCCATAGTTTTTAAGTTTGCTGAAATGAATAGTGACACTCCCGATGCCTTTTAAGTCTGAGTTCAGCCCCAATAGGAAGGGGGATGGGAAGGTGGTGACTTGTAAAAATAACCAAAAACGACAAATAGTGTCTAATTCATAGTTTTCGAGGTAGCCGAGATGAATAGTGACACTACCAATGCCAGGGGATGGGAAGGTGGTGACTTGTAAAAATAACCAAAAACGAAAAATAGTGTCTAATTCATAGTTTTCGAGGTAGCCGAGATGAATAGTGACACTACCAATGCCTTTTTAAGTCCAAGTTCAGCCCTGATAGGAAGGGGGATGAGAAGGGGTGAAAAATGAAATGTCAAAAATGGCATACATTAGTGTCTAATCCATAGTTTTTGAGGCAGCTGAGATGAATAGCGACACTCCTGATGCCTTTTAAGTCCAAGTCCAGCCCCAATACGAATGGGGGTGATAGGGGGTACAATATAAAATGTCAAAAATGCTAGGCAATGTAAATGAATAACTTATCTTAACAGGAAAGGGAGAGAAAGAGAGGGATTATCAGTTGTCAGAGTTTTCCTGGGCAGCGCCGGGCTGATGATCTATTATGTACAGTGTATATATATATATATATATATATATATATATATATATATATATATATATATATATATATATATATATATATATATATATATATATATATATATATATATATATATATATATATATATATATAATATATATATATAATATAATATAATTATAAATATATATATATATATATACAGTGTCCATAAGGTTTTTTTTTTAAAGCTATTGAGATATTTTAATCAGATCTGTTCTATGTACTCAGCAGTTATCTAACTTTTTAATCACATTGCATTTGTGTTGATGAAGGAGATACTGTTAAATGGCTACTCCTCAAGAAAAGGCACAATGTGTGTCATGGTTTATTGAAATAAAATCGGATATGCAGACTCAGCAAAACTACGCATGGAAGAGATCAACCGTTATGCCCATCAATTCGTGCAAGGCACAAGAAATTTATGGAGACAGGGATGGTGTTGGAACCAGGGAGGATTGGATGACCACGAACATCTAAGGAAATTGTGTAAGACTAGCCTTCGATTGTTCTATAAAGTCCATCTGTACTGCTGCCAGACACTTACACGGCTACCATGTTCAACAGTGCACAAAGTCTTATACAAGAACTTGCGATTGCATGCTTGCAACTCATACAGGCACTCGAGCCAAATGATAAGCCAAGATGAAGAGAGTTTGCAGTTAACATGCTGAAACAAATTTCTGAGGATGAAATGTTCCTCAACTGAGTTTGTCTTAGTGATGAGGCAACCTTTCATGTTTCAGGGAAGCTGAACACACAGTGTGAGATTCTGGAGATCAGAACATCCCCGTGTGACTGGGGAACTTCATAGAGATAGTCTAAAGGTGATTGTGCGAGTGTGGGATCATGTGCAATCGAATCAAAGGTCGATTTTTCTTCAAGACATCAATTACTGCAGATGTTTACCTTGACCTTTTGAATGAAAATGTGGCACCACAACTAGATGGCCTTCAACCAAACATTTTCCAGCAAGATAGTGCACCTCCACATTGGGGACTGCATGTTCACAGGTTCCTAAATCAAACATTTCCAGACCAGTGGATTGGAAGGGATGGCCCAATTCCCTGACCACCTAATTCACCTGATATCACTCCCTTGGACCTCTTTCTATGGGGTTATGTTAAGGATAACATGTATCAAACAAAGATACAGGGCATCACTGACCTCAAGCAAAAGATCACCGATGCCATTGCCACCACTGATGAGGCTAAGCTACAGTGAACATGGCAAGAAATCAAGTACCGTCTTGATGTGCTTCGTGCAATTAATGGTGCCCATATAGAGGTGTATTAAACGAGGCAAAAAAATTCAATACAGGTATCTATTCCTTATTTTGTAACAGCTTCCATATATTTGTCTGCTTATTTGCTTTTATAATATATTTTTTAAATTGTAAAGAAACTTTATGGACCCATACAAATGTCCTTTAATATCCAATTCACTCTATAGTCCATTGCTTAATGTTTAAATAAATTTGCTTGCAAAAATTTTGGGTAGAATTTTGGCAACATGGTTAGAATTCATCACTGGAAAATAATGAACAAAGAAAGAGATGTTGCCAATTTTTCTATCATGGTTTAGGTGGTGTGCTAGAATAAAACTGAAACTGCATATCATAGATATAAGTTTGTTGTTTTCCACTTTTTGTTGATTACATGGAGCCCAAGGGCCTATTAGCAGTAAAAATATTGTTAAAAGGTAGAGTTCAATGTATAAATATATATTTTGATGTGGTGTTAGTAACTTTCAAGAATATGCCTACTATTATTTTTTGTCACGATGAGGAACAACAATTATGAAAGTAAGTGAAGTAGTAACATTGGTGTTGGTATCAGCATTGTTTAGGTATGGTGGTGGTGTTATGTTTTGGAAAGAGGGGTAAAAGAGAAATTGAATAACAAACAAGAATTAGCTTAGTCTACACTATGGGTGTATCGTATACATACGGTAGCGTACCCTACATTATACTGTACTCTATATTCACAATATCGTATTATACAAACATCAACATAACAAATATGCATCTTTTCCATGGATCTTTTAAAATGTTATGCTTTAATTCACTGTATCCAATAATATTGTATATAGTCTTATATTGCTTTTTTAATATAAGCTGTGATCTTTACGATCAATGTTTTGGTTTGGAAATCGATTACACGGTAAGGTTATTTCTCCGTATTTAACTCAGTTCAGAGCACTTTTCTTGCTTCTAGTTAGCGTAAATGAAATGGGGCAAGGTTATTTTTCGTTATACGAAGTGTTTTGAAGTCGAAATATAACTTAAATACATCTCGTTGTGAAATTAATAGATAAAGTTGGCTGTTTGGGAGCATGTTCGTTTTGTGTAAAAAAAAAAAATAAAGATTCCATTCGCTATTTTCACTTTATTTCATCATAATGTGAGTTTTATGTATTTATCATCAGCGTAAAAATAGCAGTAATATGTGTTCTTTCATGCCCAGTAGTTTTGATTAAAATACTTTCTATCCAATTTTAATTATGGTTGAGTTCCATCCATAATGCCGATGCACGATAATTTATAGTCATTAGCAGCTTGAACATTGTTTTCTCAGCTTCAGCTACAACTTGCAGCTTAAATTTAGCAGTATATTTCCTTGCCAATCTTTTATACATACCAAATAAGGGTATAAAGTTAAAGTACAGTATATCGGTCCTATTTTATTTAACGTCATTTGTACTATAACTATGGCAATTGTTTACTCCCGTACGATGGTCGAAATACAAGCAAAATGGCTGTAGTTATCCAATTCGGTTATAAGCAAAACGACAGTTTCTCGTTCAGTTGTTTACGTTTGTAGCATTTACGCAAAAGTATAACATTATTAACAATACTTTTATTATTCTCTTTTACTTTTTTAACTAGAAGATGGAATAAACAGATGGAGGAAAAGAAGTTGGTCTATTGTAATTTGATCTCTCTCGCTACCTGATTGTTCACTGCTGCCTGCGCCCGCACGAAATTTTAAAATATTTTATACATGTTGCATTGTATTAATTGCTTACCCCATCACAAAATCGAATTATCATAACTTGGGCACTACCTGGGCACCGGAGTATTTTAACAGTTTTATCACAAAAACGGGGTTTGAACCCGAAATGAAAACCCTATTTTTAGTCTGGGAGCCGCGAAAGCCTCATGCGGTTAAGTCTGCCTTAGGCAGCGCCCCGGCTAAATCCCTTATCAGAGAACTTACAGCACAGGGTTGGCACGTATTCATTCCGGTTAACGGAAGCTTGTCGCTATTGTGATAGGATATCAGATCTCGGGGGGGTCTGCACTTTGACCCCCTATCCGCCGCATTGATGAATCAATTCATGGCTAAACATCTCCACTGATTACACCTTTCCATTTGCGCTTCCGTGGCTAGTTCGAATGAATCAGGTCAAAACGCGACTATGCATCTACTGCGCATGCGCATGTTGCCAACCCAATGTAGGAATAGCCACTCCTCCCTAAAAGGTTATACTCCCTGCAAATGAAGGGGTGGGCATAACCCAATATACTTAATACTAACTGGGAGGGTCTGAGGCTCTCGCGGCTCCCAGACTAAAAATAGGCTTTTCATTTCCCTTCGGGTTCAAACCCCGTTTTTTAGTCAAAGGGAGCCGAGAGCTTCATGCAGGTGTACCAGAGAACATTTTAAAGAGGCTTTTGTATATTTATAAGGCCACAAACATCATTTGACAGGGAGGATGGACTTTTAGCCACTATCCCTAACCAAAAAGCTTTTTGCTTCCCTTGGGTTCAAACCGAAATCTAAAATCCTTTCCCTTTACGGCTGTAACAGCCCACCCTTTAAGCTGTCTCCGAAGAGACTGTGTATTGGTGAAGAGCAAAAGAAATAGACTATAATAGGAAAAATAACCTACCGGTTTTTAAAACACTCACTCACTTTAAAGGAAGAGTTCCTCTTGCCAGCCAATTCACCTTCCGGGTGTCCTTATCTCTTGCCTACGACTTTGCCGAGGGATATGCACGCAGTCTGGACACCTCGTATTTGTTTAACATAGTGTTTGACAAACACTCCATGCCCAGACCACCCTGTGTACCGAAATGGGACAACTCATCGCTGCCATCTCATCGCCAGCCAACTCATCACCGCCAACTCATCTCCGGCCCAGCTCATCTCCGGCCCAGCTCATCTCCAGCCCAACTTATACCCAGCCCAACTCATCACCGGTCCAACACACACACACACTGCAAGGCAGTGTAAATAAAAACGAAACAACAGTTACTCAATTACCAATCCTACTATTTGTAAACAAAAATACCGAACTATGAAATCAAAGTTTGTCAACAAAAACGTTAGTAATTTTTAACCTTTCAACGCATGACGACAATTACTTAATTACCAATTACAAACAAAAGTACCCAAGTATGAAATCAGATGTTTGTCAACAAAAACGTTAGTAATTATTAACCTTTCGATATATCACTTTCAGTTTTACATTCTTTCAGTAAACCCATTACAATGGAGACAATTTTAAGTCAGAGAGGCAAAGCAAAATTTTTCTCATGATGGCTATTTGTTCATTTTCGACAAATTCAGCAAAACGGACAGCAATTTGATGTTCTGGAAATGTGATCAGCTCGGCAGGTGTAAAGCGAGAATACACACAAGATTTGGAAAAACGTAGTTAAAGTCTTGAATACTCACACCCATGACTCTTCACCGATAAAAGTAGAAGTAGAAAGGACAACTACAAAAATTAAAACCAGAGAACTGAAGAGACGATGGAAAACCCAAGTGTAGTGATTAATGAAGTTTTATGTAATGTTCCCCAAGCGGTGCAAGGATCACTCCCGAATTAGTCGGCTCTAAAGAAAACTATTAAATCGGAAACGGAATCAGATTAGTGCCTCTCCGCCAAATCCAGTTGACCTAAATCATTTAGCAATCCCTGATGAATATTCGACCTATGAAACAGAGCCAAACCAGAAGGAAGATTTTTATTAAAAGACAGTGGTCCCAGTGAAGATAGAATTTTGCTATTTGGAAGGAGAAGTTGGTTGCAACATTTGGTATCAGCAGAAGTTTGGTATGTAGACGGAACATTTAAGATTGCTCCCACGCTATTTTCTCAGGTGTATATTGTAATGGCTCAAAAACTCACAGGTGTCATTCCAGTGCTTTATGCTCTATTACCTAACAAACGGAAAGTTACATATTCAAGGCTATTTAAAATGATAAAGAATGTCAACCAACAGTAAACCCGAAATCGGTTGTATGTGATTTTGAAATTGCAGCATTTTTGGCAATCAAGGAAAATTTTCCACAAGTCGAACTAAAAGGGTGCTTCTTTCACCTTAGCCAAAACATGCAAAAACACATTGCGGCTTTGGGTCCAAGTTCTCGCTATAATAACGATAGCCAGTTTTCTTTACAAGTAAAGATGATACTGGCGCTTGCATTTGTACCTGTCAATCATATTGATTCATATATTGATGTCTTAGCTGATGAATTATCCCCAGAGCATGTGCCAATCTTGAACTGGCTTGAAGACAATTATATAGGTCGGTTAAACAGACGTGGAAATAGCAGACGTGCACCACTCTTTCCATTGGAAATGTGGAATTTGTATTTTCGAACTTTGAATCATGAAAGATAAAACAAACAACCATGCAGAAGGAGCGAACAGAAGATTACAAATGGAATTAGGAATGGAACATCCTACACTGAAATTCATAAATGCACTTAAAAAGTTCAGAAAGGTAGAGATTTTTATTTGGAATCACTTATAGCAGGCAGTTCACCACCCGCCAAATTAAAAAGTACAGGGATACTGATTCCGCATTCTTAGAATTGTCCAAAATTTTAATGAAAGGGCTCCCATTGAATATTTAAGAGGCATTTCTCATAACATAAAATAAATTTTTTTTTTTTCTATATTTTCATGGATTTTTTGTCTTTAATTATATGGTGTTAATTTATTTTTAGTGTCATGAAAGAGTCATACTTGATTCTGAATAAAGGTGTTTTTAATATTTACTGAATTTCATTAATCACTGCCGGGAATGAGTTGGGCCGGGGATGTGTTGGGCCGGGGATGTGTAGGCGGCGATGAGTTGGCGGTGATGAGATGTACCCTACTCCCGTGTACTTGGATACGTCCTCCATACTAAAGTTACCGAATAAGGCAAGTGAGGCTGCGTACTTAAGGAGGTCATGTGACTTTGGGTCTGATCCTGGGCATAGATCTACAACTAACTTACAAATGCTGGTTCTGAGGCTTTCTAGGCAAAGTAGGGTGCTTTCGTTTGGTACCAAAAAGAGGGGCCCTTGCGTGATATGATTGGTGCGATCAAGGTACTTTTTCACTGTGGCCACTGGACACAGCTTCGGATTAGAGGGCAAAGAAGGGATAACTATGGGTTTCTGTCTATGAAACGGATTCTCATTTTTAAAAATTCTCCGTTAAAAATTCTCCGAAAGAAAAAGGTTACTTTATTCTTTCCGAAAGAACAAAACTGATCTCCTCTTTTTAGCGCATGGATTTCTGCTGATCTGGCTCCCATCGCCAGGCCCACTAAAAACAATGTTTTTTCTAACAAAAATTTCATATTAATGTCTGAACGTCTGTTCAGAGCAGCTAGGACTATATCTAGATCCCATGATAATTCACATGGTTATTCACTCGGCCTGCGGAGAGCCATTGATTTCATCATCATTTCAAACACTTCTGAATGCACCTCTACTCCGAATCCGTACCTTAAAGGAACCGCAAGGGCCGCCTTGTGATTTTTAATAGTGGAGGGAGCCAACTTTTTTAGGTCAAATAAAAACACAAAGAACTCCCCCACGAAGTTATTATCGATGGTAGTTGGTTTACGGTCCCTAACAAATGAGACAAATTTGTTCCACACTGACTGATACTGTTTGGCGGATTTCCCTTTAATATTAGTGATTAAGAATTCCCTGACTTCAGGTGACCATTCCATGAAGCACAGGGATCTGAGAAAGTCCACACGTGAAGGCTTTTCGTCAGAAAGGAGGAGGCGTAGACAGTTATCCCTTAAACCTGCTGGGAAAGAATAGGAAGATGTAGTGGCTTGTGGTGAAAAGTCAGCTTCTGTAGGGTTGGAAACCAAGGGCTGTTTGGCCACATTGGAGCAATCACTACTCCCCTCCCTTTGAACTCCTTGAGGAGTTGTACTACTTTCATTAATAAATTCGTTGGGGGAAACAGATTAATGTTCCCCAGCAGGTTCCAGTACAGCGAAAGCGCGTCTCTGGCCACTGCTCGAAGGTCCTGATAGGGGGTGACAAAATTCGGTAATTTGTGATTGTCGCGTGTTGAGAACAGATCTACCTGAAGATATGGGTGATCTTGGAGGATAACGCTGAATGACCCGCTGTCCAATTCCCACTCCCCTTCCTGGGCTTTGAATCTGGAGAGGGAGTCCGCTAGGACATTCTGAGCTCCCACAAGGTGGGATGCTGACAGAGTCCATTTCTTCACCTGAGCTAATCTCATGATCCCCAGCACTGTATGAGTCAATGGCTTTGACCTTGATCCCCCACACTTCAAGCATTGTACCACCCACTTGTTGTCTATGAACAACTGAATGCGAGATCCCCTGTTGGGTTTCAGTCCCTTGAGTGACAGAAGCACTGCCATCATTTCTTTGATATTGATATGGCAAGATTTGAGGGCTCCCGACCACTTTCCAGACACTTTGTTCTGATCTGAGTGTCCCCCCAATCCGTCCTCTGCCGAAGCACCCGTATGAATGGTCACAGACTGGTTTCGGGACTAGCCAGACTGAAGATTTCAGGGCCTGATTCGATGCCCATGGTTTGAGCATTGTCTTGCACCTCCTTTTCATCGGGACCTTGTGGTCTCTGAATGATTTGTTTGCCTTTAAAATGAGAATCCGGTTCAAATCCTTCAAAGTCGTTTTCAAGACTGGATCTACTATTGACGCGAATAGTAGTTTGCCCTGCAGCACTTCTAGGTTCCTTCTGGAAAAACTCTTGGCTTTTCTGAACCTCTTTACCTGATCTACTATTGACCTCCTGGAGGTCTCTGGTAGGGCTAGCTTTCCGCTTTCTAGACACCATTGTAGGCCTAGCCATCTGAACTTCTTTTCTGGCTTCAGCCATGACTTTTCCCAGTTGATTAGGAACCCGAAGTCCTGCAAGGTCTGAACCACTATTTGGGACACTTCTAGACACTCTTCTATCGATTCCGCCCAGATCAGCCAGTCGTCTAGATACGCCATGACATTCACCCCCTGTAGTCTTAGTTGTTCTAAGATCACTTTGGTCAATTTTGTGAACCCTCTGGGGGGGGGGGCTACATTGAGGCCGAATGGCATCACTTTGAATCTGTAAGACTGGCGACCCAGATGGAATCCTAGATACTGGCGAAAATGAGGTTGGATTGGAATGTGCCAATATGCGTCTTTCAAGTCGACATACCTTTGGCAAGGTATGTCTTATCTGATCTATCGTCAGCATTTTGAATTTAGGACAGTTTATTGCTTTGTTGAGGACAGAGAAGTCCAGAATGACTCTCCTTTCCTGAGAGTCCCTCTTTGGAACACTGAAAAGCCTCCCCTGGAACCTGATAAAGTGGCATTTCTCTATTGAGTCCTTTATTAGCATTTTGTTCACAAATAGGATCGACTCTTTTGTGCTGCGCTGATGAAAGTATTTGTTGCGGAAGGGGCCCTTCCAATCCCAGCACAGACCTTTTGATACCACTTGATAGGCCCAAGGGGACACTTTCCAGGCTTCCTGGAACCTCTTCAGTCTGCCCCCAACCTGAAATGTCTCATTGGTTGAACTGACCTCTACCACCACCTCGTCCTCCCCTGTTACCTTTCTTCCCTCGAAAGGATCCGCCTCTTCCACGACCGCCTCGAGCCTCCTGGAACTGCCTAAACTGGGATTGTTGAGATGGCAGTGCACTGCTGCTCTTCAAGGATGGCTGAGAGTGCGGCATAGGGAATTGTTTCTGGGAAGAGGGACCTTGTCCTGGGTCTGGCGCAGGAAGAGCTGGTGCTTTAAAAGCCTTCTTATATTGTTGCTTCTTCCTGCATTTTATCCCCCTTGGGTCTGCTTCCGGGTCATATCCTAGTAACTCCTCAAATTTGATACCTCGGTGGGTAGCAATATTATTCAGCTTGGTTAATAGGTCCCTAGGGAAGAGGTCACTACACATAGGGGAGGTGAAGAGGAGCTCCTTTACTGGCATAGACTTCTGGTCAGCGAATTTCAGGGCTTGACGTCTAAGTTTTAATTTGGATGCCACCCAAGCCTCCAGAAGGTGAATGAAGATTGGGCCCATGTTCCGAATTTGTAACCTTGGGAGCACTGAATCTCTTTGCTGGTCACGGTGGTATGCCTGAGATTCCATTAATGTCAAGGTTGTAATGCAGGACATTAATAGTTTCCTTGCCTCGAACTCCTGAACACACAGGGTGTCAGCAAGGTAAGGAGTGTCCGCAAAAAAGCATGAACGGGCATGGTTTGCTAGAAATTTGCCTTTCTTCATCACCTCTGTGAAGCCAGCTAATGGTTTTGTTAGATCGTCCATGGGATCTGGCAGAACTGTTCCAAAGTCCTGGAGTTCCTTTAAAGAGAACTTCGTCCCATGGGCAGCTGACTCTACCCAGTTCTTTTCCCAAGATTTGAATAGTTTATTGGTGATAGATGGGAACTTCTCACCAACTGGTACTTTCCAGGCAGGAAGGTTCCTAGCAAGAACCTGGGCGCCCAGAGCACTACCTCCCAGGTCCTGGGAGATATTAGAAAGGAAGCCCTTCGCCTGATCCTGGGTAAAAATCATGGTTTCCTCCGGTACCATATCCAGAGTCAGGTGTTTGGCATCGAAAGCAAAACTTACTACCTTTGAAGTGGACAAAAGGTTTTGCAAACTCAAACTCTACCCTAGCTAGAGGGGTGCATACATCACTATCATAGAAGATGCCATCCACCTCTCTAGCTAGCCGTGATGCCACCACCCAGGGATTATACTGCTCTGGCTCGTCCTCCACCACTCTCAAATCTGGGAAATCATCTATATTAATGGGTGGATCTGACACTTGTGCTTGCTCCGGAGTCTGTCCCTGAGCCCCTATATCCAAAGATATTGCAAGTTGTAGTTCTATCAACTTGTCCAGCTTTGATTCCATCGCAGACATCCTAGCTTCTTGTGCCGCAAACTTTCTCTTAGGAGAGGCAGTTGTGCGGACTGAAACATTATCCTCATCGACGTCCATAGGAGCCGATTTACTAGGGATGCTGCCAGGAATCGGTTGATCTATTGGGGTCGAGGCTCAGCATCAGATAGATCCCCTCATCATCCAGATTTTCAGATTCTCCCAAATCGATTTCATCCCCTGGTATGATGGGGGGCACCACAGTGGATGCATTAGGATCCACCACGACATCATCAGGTGAGTTTTCATAACCCCTGACTGACTGAATTCTGGCCGTGGGGAAGAGAAAATCTCTTACACCTTTGTCTGACAAATAGCCAAGAGGACCTTTTGGGCCGATTTTGGAGAATCCTCTTACCCATGCTCTTAAATGCTGTATATTAATACTTGCCATAGAGCCAGAAACCTTGTGATCGCCTGTACGAGCCCATGACAGCCATTCAGTACATATGTCACACCCTTCCGGACTCCAGTATGGATGGTCCGCCCTGTACACTGCAGGAGCACACCCCGACAAAACTCATGCTGAGTCTTGATGGAGTCTATCCGTTTCTTACAGGCGGCATTAGTACACTTATTTGGCAAAGCCTATAAAAGAAAATAATACTATGAAACACCCCTAAAATGTTTAAGGAACTATGTTACATAAGCCATTACATCATGAGAAAAAACGAGCATATAGTTTTCATATTCTCGAATGAGGTGACATTCATTCTACTATCTCGAATGCCTGTATTCATGCCCAGTTGACATCCCTGTTCGAGGCTCGTCTCCAATGGGCGCTAGGCACAGGGGAAAAAGGGGGCGGGGTTACTCACTGGGGGAGAGCTACAACTGAAGGGCAATCTATGATCACGAACAAGGAAGTCGAATAGTATTGGGATTATGTCAGTTCTATGACAGAGCAACAGGTAAATCCATGCCATTCGAGTCGAGGGTATCATAGACCAAGAATGTGGGCTACCATGTAGGCTTAGCCTAGACTAGGGGATCTAGGTATATCCAATATAGGACATCGATCACCCCAGACGAATAACGTTGGCAGGAATCGATACTCGCGACTTCATTGGTGCATGGCAACGACCTTACAGCTAATAGAACGACATATCTTTATTTGAGTTCATAACTCATTCCTATACTACACAATTCGACATAAAAGAGCTACTACTTCGAATCAATTTGACATAAAAAGTTACTATTTCGAATCAATTCGTCATGAGAAAAACTACTATTTTGAAATATTTCTACTTGAGGTATCTGGTAACTCGACTGGGAGCCAGTTGTATCATATGTGTAAAGGCCAATTCTGAAGCCTTCACTTTATTTAAGTCTCTGTTTTATGAACAGAGGTTTGATCTCGCTTATCCCAAGATTTTATGTGATAGCGTGTAGCATGAGCCAACATTATCAGTTGTATCTTTCCCTAACTAAAATCTAAGGACTACTGGAATGAGATACTAAGTACAAAACTAAAACCTTTATTGACAAAAAAATAACGAAAATAACTTTTTGAAAATTATGAAGAATGAAAACGAATGATTCATCAAAGAATCAAAAATTCTTCTAAGGAAATAAGATTCCAAAATCACAAACCCCCAATTACCTAAGGGAAATACAGAAAATAACTCATCTGTCAAAACACAAACAGGTCAATTAATAAAATCAGGTCATCTCAAAAATGTCACACCACTCCCTCCCTTGTAGGAGGGAGAGAGGGAAAAAGGAAAGGAATACCTGTGAAAGAACAAACGTCACATTAAAAATCAGAAAATGTAAAAATTGCAGAAATACATTTTTCACTGTCACAGGGGTAACGTGTGTGTTCATAGTTCTGAAAATAAAGTCTAAAAACGTATATGAGTTCTACTCACTCCACAAGTCCTCTGGGACAGCCTTCATGTGAAAAATCACTCACATTGTCAGATTCACTGATATCGGATCACAGTGCCCAATTAATCAACGGTCCCACCCATTTTATTCTTTATGCCAAGCACGAACGAACGTACTTTTCCGTGACATCATTCGAGGTCAAAGTTCGGCAAGACACGCCTTTGTACTTCAAGGCGTCACAAAGTACACATACACACACATACATTATCGAAATGCATTCTTCAAAACCGGATTTTGTAACTGGTTCAGCTTCTAGAACGTTCTTTGCTGAAAACGCATTTGCCAGCCCGTGTCCTGTCATCAAGGAACCATTTGCAACTTCCTGTGGTATGCAGACGGTTCAGCACTTTTCTTATGTGCTGCGTATAGTCAAAATGGACCCTGCGAATAGCTGACCCAACTTTTCAAAGGTCACCTTCGCGAGCACTTACATATGCAATTCTCGTTACGAAACGATTCCGAGTCGAAGGCTTCGACAGAGCTTCGATGGAACCTTCTAGAATGTCCCAGAAGCCTGCATCATTTTTCCACTGATAATGGGACATAAATCAGAGATTTTACACACAAAACTCTATCAAAATGTCCAAAATATAGTTATGTCACATAACACTAAAAAGAATTACCTTAAGTACCGAAAGCGGCTATCATCCGCTTCGGTAAACCTAAAATAGCAAAGGTTAGCCTAACTTTAGCACCAGCACTAGCGTTCGGGCTATCGATAATTTCATAACAAGCAGGTTTATATAAACTTTCCAAGCATGTTTAACAGTTCACGCTAGGGTTTTTTGACATGCTGAATCTAAAAATCCTACCCTAACCTATGCTTTTCGCCTTAATTAAGGCAGAATCCTAGCCTAAATACGGGTAGCGGTATGACGCTCCCGAGCCATCATTTCAGACACTAAAAAATATATGGAAATATTAGTTGACCAGGACTAAATTTTGTGACTGCAGTAGGGCAGGTACTTATCTTATTCCCTGTTGACTGAGATGAAGACTCCATGCCAAGTAAAGTTGAAAATCCTTCATATTACACCGGAAGAGATTTTACCACACACACCAAAAAGCGCGGCTAGAAAAACATTGGGTTGGCAACATGCGCAGTAGATGTGTAGTCGCTTTTTGACCCGATTCATTCGAACTAGCCACGGAAGTGCAAATGGAAAGGTGTAACCAGTGGAGATGTTTAGCCATGAATTGATTCATCAATGCAGCAGATAGGGGGTCAAAGTGCAGACCCCCCGAGACCTGATATCCTATCACAATAGTGACAAGCTTCTGTTAACCGGAATGAATACGTGCCAACCCTGTGCTATAAGTTCTCTGATAAGGGATTTAGCCAGGGCACTGCCTAAGGCAGATAACTGCATGAGGCTCTCGCGGCTCCCTTTGACTAAAAATAGCCCTAAGGAAAGCAACAACATAATATATAAAATTCCATGTTTGGACTGTTCCTTTTATATCAGTAAGTCAAGTAAAGATTTAGAAGTGAGAATTAAACAGCATAAGTATTCTGTCAAAACTGGGCAAACATCCAATACTATTTCATTCATTTAAGTGAAAATTCTCACAGGATACAGTTCAGTGACTGCAAGATCGAAAGTTTTCTCTTCATGAAATCTTTTAGAATCTCTTACTTCCAGCTGTAATTTTAATCTTAGCCATGGCATGTATTATTTGGACCCATGTATTATTCAAATGTTCAAGAATGATCTTAAAGATAAAATCACTGACTTAATTACTAATTAGTTACCTTATATGTATTTTCAATGTATTCGTATGTTTAATATTTGAAAATGTTCATTTTGCAAACATTTTTATTGTTTACCAAAAGGAGAATATATTATGCGTTGTACTTTTATAAACATGTAATCAGCTTGTGAGAGGGTGCGAAAGAAAGAGCAGGTAGACAAGTACTGCTAGTTTGTTGAGGAAGCGGCATGCGGACATCAGTACAAAGACATACAAGTGACCTGAGGTCAATTATTCTCTGTGCAAAACAGGACAGGTACATACAGGTAACGAAACAATCGATAATAGTAGACACAAAAATACTCTGGCACATACATAATATATAAGGGCAAAAATGCATAGGTAATAAAGGCACAATTACATAATGAAAAACAGGGCTGAGTGCCCTGACCTAGGGTCAGGTGTGAAGGCACCGTAGAAAACGGGAGGTTCTTCTGTAGAGAATATAGGGAAATTAGATAAAAAGAAAAAAGAGAGAGAGAAATATAGAAAAGAGAAAAAGTAAAGAGAGAGACATAAGAATTAAGAGGGAGGCAGAGAGAACAGTGATAACGCTTAAAAGCTGTTGTTATTATCGTGAATTCAAATACGCTGACTGAGGCAGGATTTTGCATGAACTCAAAAACAGTGAGCAAGTATATCGCGTTAAAGCCATAAAAAGGATTTTGACAAAGGAAAAATCTATTTCTGGGGAGGAGCCCGTGTCACCCGATGAAATAATCCATTCAGCACTTATTTCTAGGTAATTCCGTTGCTAGATACCAGACAAAAGCTAAATGTAAAGCTGGGGTTACTACCCCCAGAGCGAACTCCAAGAAATGGAGTCGTGTATGGTAAAGGGTGAGATTGTCACAATCATGGGACCCTGCCCTATAAAGATTCCCAATGTCAAAAGTCCCAACGAGAGAGGTGCCGATACAAGCCCATGCACTACTCATGACTGTACACAAGGCAATACTAGCCGCATTCCATGTTAGCACCCACCCCACTAGAATGATGTTTACCATGGGAGGGAGAGAATGAAAAACAGGGGTGGGTCACCCGGGTGACAGGGCCCTCCCAGAAATAGATTTTTCCTTTGTCAAAATCCTTTTTCTGGATCGGGGTCCCGTGTCACCCGGTGAAATAATAACAGAGAAATAAATATCATTCTTATGCTATTAAAGACAATGAACTGCTTGTAAGGGAATAATTGAGGCAGTGAAGGGGAAAGTGACTAAGAATCAGAAAGGGAACCAGAGAGGGACAAAGTTCCTTGCAGGAATTTAAGAGCTGCTAAAGAATTCAAATAGAGACGTTGAAAACTAGGGGAGAATTCCACCCTAAACATTTGGTAAGGTCCCCGAAATTCATGTAATGAAAATAATTAATGTAAGTGGCCACTGCTCTAATATCATGAGTTTGGAATTGAACCTGAATAGGCTTGTATTAAGAAAATACAAAACTTGCTGCCTAATAGCAGACACAATGACAGTACCCCCTTTTCTAATAAAGAGAGGGCCTGACAAAATTGCGAGGTCCTGTCTAAATAAGCCTGTAAGGAATAAACTGGGCACAGAGACAGACCTTGTGAAAGGGGAGTACTTTCCAAGGTGACCACCGAAAATGAGGACCTTCAACTTTAGCTAGAAAGTTAGGGTGAGGAATTCGCAACACTACCCCTGATGTGGGGAAACCAAAATGGTTGGTTCTGCTAGACAGGGCAGACAGTACAGGAATACTAGCACTAGAAGCTAAGCTGATTAAGATTAGGGTCTTCCCCAACAAGGAAAGGTAAGAACAAGATGATTGTTGGTTACCAAAGCTAACTCCGATACATTACTCAAAGACCAGGAAACCGAATGTGGACGGAGTACTGGTCTCGGACGAACACAGGCCTTAGGGTTGAAAGTTAAGGGCCTGTGAGTCTGATTTCAACAAAGCACTTTCCTCGGGGCCGATGCGGCTGCATCATTACTGTAGCTTCAGAAACTATGTGAAGAGTGCTAGTTACTTAACTGCAGAACCATACTGTAGCAGAGTAGAATCCCTTGTCTGATTCTAGGAAGACAGTAATAACAGGACCAATACCAGTTTCCCCCTAAACTAAATTTCACAAAGACCACAAAGCCAGGGCACCAGAACTTTGAGGAGGCTGACACAGGCTGAGTTTATACCACTCGTGGCAGGTTTGGGTCGTAGATTTGGAGCACCAAGGTTTCAACCCCAGAAGGAGTGGAAACCAACTGGCTTCCGGCCCATTGGGAGTTACTAGACCTACTCAACCTTTGAATGTTCTGAACTTGTGAAGGACTTAAATAACAGGTTCACCGGGGGAACAGATAAACTAACTTCCATCCGTTCAAACCTAACGACACTGTGTCTGTGGAGAGAGCTAGAGGGTCCAGGTTGGGGGGCCACACAACAAGATAGTTTGTGGCTGAATTGGGTTGCAAACAGACCAACTCCTAGGTCCGGAAATGGATCGCAAAACTACCTGAATGACGCTCCGTCTAAGGACTATTCCAACACCAGAGGGGAGGCCCTGGATAGGGAAACTGTAGCGACCTTTTGGACCCCTACGAGAAGGGTGGCAAACAGATGCCACTTGTGTCTGTTTGCTATGGAGAAGATTGAACCATAACCTGATTGATTCGATTCGACTTCGAACCCACTTGTTTACGCAGCGCACTACTGCTGCGTTGTTCAGAACCAGCCTTAAATGAATCCTCCTGGGAGGAAGAAGTTTTCCCAAGGGCAGGAAGACTGCCACAGCCCCCCAAAGCATTGATATGGAACTGCCGGAACGCGGCCGAGTTCCATGTACTTCATGGAGCTAAAAATATCCACCCCACCCTTTCAGAGAGGTGACGGTGTGGAATACTGAGGCCGGAGGGGGAAGCTGAAGAGGAACTGACTTCGATAAGCTCTTGACTGTTGCCCAAGGCCGGAGGCCCTTGTTCAAATAGGAGGAACCAGGGAGACACGTCCTGACTCCGCCATACCCGTTTATAAACTCCAGCTTTGACTTCAGAAGGAGAACCGTCACTGAAGCAAACTGAAGAGAGCCCAAGACCTTTTCTTGGGCACGGCAAGAGGTACGCTTGTGTTGATGAAATGCCTGGTTGCCCTTGCTATCTCTTTCCGCTTCCACTGGATTCATAACCACTGAAGGCTACCCTCCGGAATCAGGCGGGATTCCTTCCTGTGTACTTGGAAGCCCAGAGACTCCAGAAAGCCGATTATAATGGCTGGCACTCTCCGGCAATCCTCGACGCTGGATGACATAAAAGTGGGAAGTAGTGGCCTCACGATTAAGTTAACCAAATCATGAGTCAGCACAGCCAAAAAACTTGCAGCAGCCAGCTCTATAACCCCGCCTTCATCAGGAGGTGTTATCATGGAAATTCCAGGAAATTGGGGGCTGGACAAAGTGTTGTACTTCAACACCCTCCAATCAAACATGCTAGGGAGGGGTCTTTCACACCCCCTCCTATGACCATCTCCAATCAAGTCCACTAAGGAGAGAATTGAATCACACCCACTACAGTCCTTCGAATCAACTGCTTGAAGGGGAGGCCTTGCAGATAATTCCTTCCAATAGAACCAAAAGGAGGTGGAGATTGCAGATAACAAGAATTCCAGGGGTTCAACAGTCAGAGGATCGACAGGAGTGAGGCAGATTAGAACTGTGTCCTTTGAGGGAGAGTATGTCTCCCCTCGCTTCCGTGTTCCCCATATAGACTGAGTCAAGTTAATTACTCCAGAGTGATTTCGTTTTATACCACTGTAACCTGTTAATTTTGTACTGATCTTTATAATACTAAGTACTCATTAAAGTGAAGAAATTACCGATCTCATCTCTATACGCCTTTCTGAGAGATATCAATACTTAAATAATTCATCTTGAAGAAATATCACACCACAGTGGTAGCGAGGCGCCGAGGAACACAGAAGAAATCAAGGTACGAAGTGAGAGACTAAAAACATACAACAGAGGAGACAAGATCCTTTACACTTCATAGAAAACCCATTGAGCGGGGACTTTACCTACATCTTGGGGTGGGGGGAGTATTGTAATGTCTGATCAAAGCAGGTATCTGCTGGGGCGGCGGAGAGGGCCGCGGCTCTTCGATGTCAGCTGGGGGCTGCGTTCGACTTTGGTGCACTGCGCATGGGAGTGGTTGGTTGTTCCCCTGCCTGGGCCTGGGGCCTTACGGGGGCGCCTGCGCGATTTTCTTGTGGGCGGGGTGGGCTGAGGGGGCAATGTCTCCTGGGGAGTGCCACCGATGTCCTCCTCCAGGAGTGTGGGCTTGAGGCGGTCTACCGACACCCAGTCGTCCTTCCCGTGGATGGCCACCCAGAATGCCTTTTTGTTTCTCTCCAGCAAGAGGAAAGGCCCCCTGTACGGCCTGGTTAAGGGTGGGCAGACATATACCAACAGGACGTCTAGCACCACTCCGCTGTTTCACTTTCCTTCATAGTATTTGCCTTTATATATATATATATATATATATATATATATATATATTATATATATATATATATATATTAAATATATATATATATATATATATATCTAAAAATATATATATATATATATAAGTTCAAATACCAAATTTATACCAAAGTGATGCATCCAGCCATCCCCTATACAAATGGTTAAAATATTACAATAGTTAACAGCCCCATCTAAAAATGCTTATAACAGCCTATTTTGAAAGTTCAAATACCAAATTTATACTTAAAGTATCATCCTACATCAGGTATACCTTAACTTATTATCTTATTACAGTATTAATCTTTGAAATTATATTATTAATATCATTATAAAGTCATCTTAAACATTAATACCCTAAAAAATATATACATACACACTTCTAACTCCTCCAGCCAAAGCAGAAAGAGTGAGTTACCACTGGTTTATAGTCAACCAGCACAAGCAAAAGAGAGAGGATACTAATCCATTTCTCTTTACGTGACTGACAAGAAAAAATTTACCACATTTTCATGTATAAGACAACCCTCTAAAAATGTTTATACCCTAGTATTTTAATAGTTTTATCACAAAAATTGCATTTAGTCATGAAAATATGAAAATACAGTAATTAGTGAATATTTTTTGGTGAAAAATACAGTGAATTTCCCACGAATAATGTGTATATATGTTCCACAGAGAAATCCGCGAATAAATGAGTCCGCGAATAGTGAGACCGCGAATACGGGGGTTTACTATTACAAATGCTGTTTTACTTGCTGTATCCTTAGAAATTCAAATTACCATATGTACTCGCGTTTCATGCAACTTTTGAATACCTAATTTTGAAGCTAATTTTAAGGGGGTCGCATCATACACGAAATATAAAATTAGCACATGTAATGTTCACATATCAGGATCATATTATATTATAAAATACAATCATACCAAATATGCATCTTTTCCATGGATCTTTTAACAGGTTATTATTTACTTCACTGTACCCAGTAATATTGTATGTATTTGCATATTACTAATTGTATTATAAAATACAAACAGTGATCACGCACCATTTGCATTGTTTAGGTTTTCATGAACATGGACAACGATACCTTCAGGGAATTTTTGTTTCGGCATAAAAGGGATTTTGAGAAAGGAAAAATCTATTTCTGAGTGAGGCCCTGTGTCACCCGGTGAAATTCCTTAGTAGCACGAATTTCTAGCTATAAATATTGCTAAATATACCAGAGAAAAAAGCTATCAGGAATGCTGGGGTTACTACCCCCAGATCGAGCATCTATAATGAAAACAGATGTCGGTATGGGCAAGGGTGAGTGAGGTCATCACTACCACAGAACCACACTCTGAAGGCATCCCAATGGCAAAACCCCCGGAAGAGCGGAGAGCCGACCCAACTCCCGCACTCACCCGCCTGCCAAACAGTGACCCCAGCGCCATCTGAACTCATTCCAGGCTAGCACTATCCCCAGGCTTGGTATGCCCGTGCAGGGGGGGGAAGCTAGAACCTGGGAGGGTCACCGGGTGACACAGGGCCTCACTCAGAAATAGATTTTTCCTTTGACAAAATCCCTTTTCTGAGCTCGTCCCTGTGTCATCCGGTGAAATTGTAACAGAGAACCACACCAAGACTGTGAAGATTTAAGAAAATAAATATTTAAGGTGATCATGTATAAAAACGCGTACTATAAGAGAATAAGTTTAATTATTTCTTATGACTTATTCAAAATTTCACAATAAAGAAATTATAATAATGGACATGTAAAGTCTATGTAATCAAATAAATTAACATGAAAACTTAATCTATAGTAGAAAATATGAAAAAGAGGTACAAAAATAGATAATATAAAAAATGTAGAGGTACCTCAGGACTTAAATCTATAAAATAGTACATATCAAAACACAATCACAGTAAACATAATGTTAAAGCTAACAGTTCCAAATATCATGTAAATTGAGGAGCCAGGCAGTGAGGTATGATTGGCCCAGGAAATTTGGCAGGGTAAATAAATGAGGCAGGCGGGCGGGGGGGAAAAGGACAAGGTTAAAGGATAATATTAAGGTGGGGGGATGACACTCCCTACAACCACCGTGGGAAATTTCAGAGCTTCAAGTGATTTTAGGTAGTGGCGTTTAAACACTAATGGAGATTTCCACCCTGTGTATTTTGTCAATTCAGCAAAATCCATATTATGAAAATAATTGGTAGAGGTAGCTACCGCTCGGATATCATGAACCTTGGGAACTGAATCCAGATTAGCCTGTTTAATAAAATATAGGATTTGCTGTCTTATAGCCTTTAAAGAAAGTGTTCCACCTTTTTCCCTGATAAAAAGAGGACCAGACAAACACTGAGAAGTTCTATGCAAATAAGCCCTCAAGGTAGCGACTGGGCATAAAGACAGGTCTTGTGGAAGAGGAACCACCTTCCAAGGGGACCATCTATCTTGAGGATCTTCATTTTTCGCTAGGAATCTTTGATCTGGGGAAAGCAGGACTTCTCCTGACGGGAGGAAATCTATGTGATCGACACCTCTATAGAGAGCAGACAGTTCTGAGATTCTGGCACCTGAAGCTAAACTAATCAGGAATAAAGTCTTCCTTAACAGATCTAGATAAGAGCATTGGGCGTTATTAATATCTGAAGCTAATTTTAGAACGTCATTAAGGAACCAGGTAAACTAATGAGGACGTGTTACCGGCCTTAAACAAGCACATGCTCTAGGGATGGAAGAAAAGTATGAGTCTGTTAGGTCAATCTTGAAGCCATACAAAAACACCTTTTTCAAAGCTGATTTTGCTGTTGTAATAGTGGCCGGGGCTAGGCCTTTTTCAAACAATGATCTAAAGAAGGTTATTGCTAAATTAGTGGTCATAGTTTGAGCTTCAGATGCCTTCAGAAAAGATGCCAATTTTTTTACTGCTGAGTCATACTGTCTGAGAGTAGAATCTCTCTTATCAGATTCAATAAACAGATTCTACTCTCTTATCAGATTCAATAAACAGAGTATTAACAGGGTCAATATTTGCCCCCCTTTGGGCGGCAAATTTCATAAGTCCATAAAGCCAGAGCATTCAGAACTTTTGAGGAAGCTGACACAGTCCTTGTTTGTACTGTTTGAGTCAGCCTGAGTCTGGGTATCTGATGACACCGTAACTTGAGTTCCAAGAGAAGAGGGAACCAGTTGCTCTTTGGCCAATTGGGGCTACTAGGCTACTTGACCTTTGAATGACCTGAGTTTGTGTAAAACTTCATCATTAGCATGTTTATTGGGGGAAACAGATAAATTTTCCCCCAACTGTTCCAATCTATGGACATTGCATCTGTGGCGTAAGCTTGAGGATCTAGGTTGGGAGCCACATAACAAGGGAGTTTGTGATTGTTTTCCGTGGCAAATAGATCCACTTGAAGTCCCAGAACACGATGGCAGATCCAGATGAAAGAGTCCTTGTCCGGGGACCATTCTGACTCCAGCGGAGTCGATCTGGATAGGGAATCCGCCACCACGTTCCGGACTCCTGCCAGATGGGTAGCTGACAAATGCCAGCTGTGTTTGTTCGCTAGGGAGAAGATGGCTAACATCACCTGGTTTATCTGGCTCGATTTGGAACCTCCCGTTTATGCAATGTACTACTACGGCGCTGTCCAACACCAGCCTGATGTGAATCTGGTTGGCGGGATGAAGCTTTTTCAGGGTAAGAAACACTGCCATTGCTTCTAAAGTGTTTATATGAAACTGTTGGAACATTGTAGACCATGTCCCTTGTACTTTTTCTTTTGGTGAGTATCCTCCCCAGCCGCTTAATGAAGCGTCTGTGTGGATTACCAGAGCTAGAGGAGGAAACTGAAGAGGGACTGACTTTGAGAGGCCCTTGACTGTGGACCATGGGCGGAGCCTTTCTTTAAGATTTGTGGAATTGATGAGACCCTGTCCCTGAGCCTGACGTTGGCTCGTCTCCACCACACTCTGTTTATGTCTTTTAATCTTTGCTTTTAGGAGCAGGTCTGTTACAGAGGCGAACTGAAGAGAACCCAGGATTCTTTCTTGTGTCCGGCGGGAGGCTTTCCTGTAATTCAGAAACTTTCTGGTAGCTGCAGCTATTTCCTTCCGTTTGGTCGATGGAAGAGAAAGTTTGTACGAGGTTAGGTCCCACTGGAACCGCGCCTCCGGAGTTAGGCGGGATTTCCCCCTGTTCAATTTGAAGCCTAGGGACTCCAGGAAATCGATCACCATGGTCGTAGCACTCCGGCATTCCTCGACGGTTGGAGCCCAGATTATCCAATCATCTAGGTACGCTGCTAACGATATCCCCCGGGACCGCAACTGCTGAACTACTGTGTCTGCTAGTTTTGTGAATATCCTGGGAGCTATGTTGAGCCCGAAAGGCATTACCTTGAAGGAGTAGGCCTGTTTCCCCAGTCTGAAACCCAGGAAGGGAGAGAAGTTCCTTGCAATCGGGACGTGATAGTATGTGTCTGAAAGATCGATAGAGGTGGTGACGGCTCCACGCGGAAGTAGAGTCTGTACCTGCGCAACTGTAAGCATGCGAAATTTGTCGCATCGTATGTAATGATTTAGACACGATAGATCCAGAACTACTCTTTGTTGACTGGAGTCTTTTTTATTTGGGAACAGTAAACAGCCTGCCTTGGAATTTGAGGTGTCTCACTTTCTTTATTGCTCTCTTTTCGAGCAGTTCCGTCACAAAGTCCTGTAGAACTCTGGAGGAAGGTTGGTGAAATCTGGTCAAGGGAGGAGGGCCCTTGATCCAGCTCCAACCCAGACCTTTGGACACTATACTGTATGCCCAAGGACTGAAGGTCCACTGGTTTCTGAACCAGTATAGTCTCCCGCCCACCTGGCTGGTCTCACTGGGGTGGGGCAGGTTTACCTACTCTCTACCGCGGCCTCCTCTTCCCGGGAGAGGGACCGTGAGGGGCAGCCTTGCCTCTATAGGAGGCTCTAGCTCTACCTCCCCTTGCACTCCTGTTAAGGCCATGAAACGCCTCCCGACCCTCATATGACGGGTTATATGCCGGAGACGACACATAAGAGGAGTAGCAAGGGAGTGTTGAGCTGGCTGAACCAGCACAAACTGTTGAGGTTGAGCTTTGGAGGTCGAGGGTTGGCTCACCGCCGAGACAGGTACCGCCTGAACAACAGGCTGAAGCTGCTGCCTTCTATGCCTCCTGTACCTCTTTCCCGATCTATATTGGGAGCCGCGGACTCTGGGGTCTTTTCGCTTAAAGGCCGGAATACCCCACCGGGAGCGCAGACTTTGATTAGCCCTGGTTGCCTCCGCCAGGACAGTAGTGACTTCTCTTCTGGGAACAGATTGGCTCCCAGAAGGAACTCTTCATGAGCTTGTTAGGCTCATGTCGAATGGTAGCGTCCAGCGAAAATGAACTTGCGGCAATTCAGCCGCTACCACCATGAAGTCAAACAGGTCTGACTGAAATCCCGCTAACAAGGATTTCGTCAAGACCTGGAACAGCGACTCGGAGAACGAGACGGCAGTTGCCTCCGCCAGGCATAGCGAGTTCAGAGACCGACTCAGGCGACACCGCGTGCCTCAAACTCAGCTTTCAGGAGAGCTTCCGGCAGCTTGGGAAGCTGCTCACTGAACTGGTTGGAAGCGCACCCGGTCCAGTTTACCAGAAGTAAATGTGGCCGGAGCATCCTTCCAGAAACATCACCCCAGGGATGATGAGAGATGTGGGTCCGTCTCCTCGGAGTTGGGGCAAAGGTTTGCCTTCACAACATGCCTTGAGCAGTCGCAAGAGCTACCTTAGTCAAGCAGGGGTTGGGAGTTTATCCCCAAGGGAGAACATGGTGAAGTTGCCCTTGAAGGGGGTCAACTTGGTGTTCTCCGCTTGCCACTCTGAAAAGTGCGCATCAGAGCCGATTGCGCCTGGTCTCTAGGGAAGATCACTGTCTCCTTAGGGACCTTGTCAGAGCCGCACCCAGGCTTCTTCTGTCAGCCTAGCGAAGCATGGGTGGGGAGGCAGAAGATCTGGAGGGAAGAATTCCAGTTCCTCCAGTCTGCGAGTGCCTAAACCTTCTATCGTTAAAGTATCTTCATGCCGGGGAGCATGAAGGGCAAAACGCCACGGGTTCCCTTTGTCGAACGGAGGGAGGGCGGAGGCATCCGGGATGGGATAGTGTACCCCAGTCCCACCGGAACGTACTATATTGGAGATCATAGTCTCCTGGCTCTGAAGCCTCTCCGTGAGCTTACTCAGCTTTGCCTCTACCTCCGTAGAGAACCTCTCTAGAAGCATCCCCGCAAATGCCTCAGGGTCAAAGGCAGGCTGGCGAGGAGGGCTAGGTTTGGCCACTTTCTTACTCGCCACTCTGCCCGAGGTACTCGCCTTGCTCCCGAGGCCACCGGACCAGCGTCCTGGGGCTTCACCAGAGGGAAAGGGGGATGCTTTATGGGGAAGACGAAGACTTATAGCCTTTCGCCTTCCACGACTTTCTTCAGCTTGGGGACAGTAGATTGTGTTCTGTCCTCAAGAGAGAAGATTTATGAAATCCCTGAAAGGAAGACACGGATGATGAAGGGGAGTCAAAGAGGGTGCCCGCCCCCACTGCCTCACTTACCTCCCAACCTACCTCCTGGTCCTGTTCCGTATTCATCGGTTCCAGGTCGAGATCCAACGCCGTGACATCCCCCGTAACATCCTCATACAAGGAATCGTCCTGGATTGGCTGGGTCTCTACCCGGATTTGCTTGATGATAGGGGCGGCCACCTCGGCGGGAACAGCCGCAGCAATCCGGGCGCCAGGGTAAAGTATGTTCCTGAGATTTTCGTCAAGAACATACGGTTTCCCCGACGGAACATTCCTACCGAACCCAGCCACCCAAGCACAGAGGGACTCGAGGGCATCCTTACGGGAGGATTCATCGGCCTGGAAAAGAGGGGGAGTATCAGAGGCCGGTTATATAATGGTAAGCTCAGTATAAACCGGAAAACTATTTGACATTAAATGTAAGAGCCCAGGAAACTAAACAAGAAGAATCGGCTTACCGACTCGTCCTGGACACACCCGTAGAACGCGAAGCAAACCTCACAGCCATCCGGGTGCCACACGATCAGGTCGTCTAAGCGCACCGCACAGCCAGCTTGGGTGCGGCATACCACGTGCCCGTAGAGCTGATGCAGGACAGCAGTGCACCCAGGCTCCTCACAACGAACAGTCTGTAAGTGTGAAGAGTATATGAACCTACTAATCTAAGATATCTTAAACTAAAGTAGGTACTAAGTAATTTCATACCATGCTACCGGAGCACTCCGGTGGGATGAAAAAGATCATAAAGTATGAACCTACTCATCTAAGATAACTTAAACTACAGGTTTAAGTTTTTCGTACCATACCGCCGGAATACTCCAGCGGAACGAAATTACTGAGCCAGACAGGACACTCTATCTCGAGGAACGCCGGAGATAATACGGTCGAACTCAAAGATAGGATCACTGAACTCATGGTACGAAATAGATAAACTAGTCATGACTTTTGAGTCCGGCGGCGGGATATATGAGGCCGCCGGGGTAAACTAGTATAACAGAAAGTGATGCACAAATAATTGGTTAACGACATAATAAGAATAACAAATCATAGACCCCCGGGTTCCGGCACAACCCCTCCGGGATCCCGAGCCTCTGAAGCTAGAGTCCAGTAGGAAGGCGAGGCGGTACATCACAGCTAATCATAATATGGTCAGGTGGAAAAGCCAGTCAAACCTATCCATAAAGACGCAACATGCCAAAGCATTAGCCTAACGGAGCAACGGGAGGGCCGGGGATGGCGGAAACTGAGCCCTGAAAGTGGTCGGAAACCCGCTCGATCCGGAGAGAGCGAATCAACGAAACACTTGTTCAAGTAAATGCCGGCAGGACCGATCCCAGGAGGGAGCGTGTCCGTCAACTAGGATAGGCCTGTCTACCTTGGGGTGACCATTGTAAGCCCGACGTCTTGCACGCGAGGATATGACAAAAACTAGAACCTCAGGAAGGGATCTGGGGGGGGGGAGGTGGAAGGATAGTACTAGTAGGAGAGGGTCCGGAGAATAAGAACAGGAGACTGGGGGAATACCCTCCACTCAACTGTAACCCCGTAAGGTATACGGGGGAGACCGTGACCCACTACAAGTACCGGGAAGGAGAAGGGGGTAGTACAATACCAAACCACATTACGCTCACCCTCCTCCTAGTCGGCATAGCCTAGGTGACAAGGAGGAGAGAAGGGAGGGGGAGGAAAGAACGGGAGAGAAATTCCTGTGTCGAAGGCCAACCTTAACCGACTAGAGTAAGGGGTTGTGTGAAGCATGAAGGAGATCTCCTAAATAAAATCCTCTTCCCCCACTGGTGCTAGAGGGGCGGGAAAAAATGGGGTCTCAACTTCAGCCACCCAAACAAGCGGTAGGCGGATGGAACAACAACAGAAACTCCCTCAACCTGACTCCCTCCCCCTCCTACCCTCTCAAGCGAAATACGGGAGAGCAGGAGGTTAGGAAAGCAAAGGATAAAGAGGTAGCCTAGTTCATTCATTAGTGAAAGGACTAGGCTAACACCCCACTAAGGATATAGTATGTTAACCAAAGTAAAAATTAATAACCATCAAATAATCATCAAATAAACCAAAAATATACGCTTGTGCTAGGCATAGCCTAACCGAACAAGGCGACAGAATGTAAACAGTCAACAGTGACGCCACGTATGGGTAAATTATTATAATTTTCACGTCATCAAGCACATATAGTTAAAAAAATTTTTATATCACACTTTACAGAAAGGGAAACATCCTGGGGAGAAAACTAACGAGTGAAAACTTCGGATACCTTAAACAGTCGAAAGAACCCCTATGAGATGAAACTCGTAAAGAACAAAATTAAAGGAGACCCAAAGACACCGCGAGAGAACGCCGCCAGGATGCTCCCTGATGGGGAATTAAAGATAAACAGTGTAAACGACCAATAGAAACCCAAACAGAACAAGCCGAATGGGTATACCTCAAGGTAGGTATGGCTGCCAAGAGGGACGCCGCAGCGACCCAAACAAAAACCACGTATAATTTATGTATACGGGCTTAAACAGCCAGACTTATCATAAAAACCCCAAAAGAAGATGGTACTTCACCCTTAAACGCCTACTGGACGTATCATACGTCGACTAAAATTGTCTGTTGGGTGCCGAACTTTCTTAGTGTAACGTCGTCAACTACAAAAATTTCAACCTTCGGTCAACTTTGACTCAACCAAATGGTTGAAAAACGCAATTGTAAGCTAAAACTCTTACATTCTAGTAATATTTAATCATGTACCTTCATTTTGCAACAAATTGGAAGTCTCTAGCACAATATTTAGATTTATGGTGAATTTTTAAAAAACTTTTTTCTTACGACGGTATAAACCGAGCCAAAAAATTTCATAAATTCTTTCGTCATTTTGTTGTAATTTTTGCACTGTTCTATATTAGCCATTACATAAAGTTTTATATATGAAAATGTGCACAATTTCATGTACAATACAGCAAAATACAACCCATGGTTGTAGCTTTTATCAGTTTGGAAATATTTTCATATAAACCACGATAACTGCCAAAATTTCAACCTTCGGTCAACTTTGACTTCGACCGAAATGGTAAAAACGCAATTTTAAGCTAAAACTCTTACGATCTAGTAATATTCAATCATTTACCTTCATTTTGCAACCAATTGGAAGTCTCTAGCACAATATTTCGATTTATGGTGAATTTTTTGAAAAACTTTTTCCTTACGTCCATAAGGTGAAATTCTTTTTCATTTTGTCGTAATGTTTGCAGTTTTATATTAGTCGTTACATAAAGTTTTATATATGGAAATGTGTGCAATTTCATGTAGAATGCAACAGAAAATAACTCATGGTTGTAGCTTTTATCAGTTTTGAAATATTTTCATATAAATCACGATAACTGCCAAAATTTCAAGCTTCGGTCAACTTTAACTCGACCGAAATGGTAAAAACGCAATTATAAGCTAAAACTCTTACATTCTAGTAATATTCAATCATGTACCTTCATTTTGCAACAAACTGGAAGTCTCTAGCACAATATTTCGATTTATGGTGAATTTCTGAAAAAAAAAAAAAAATTTTTTCCTTACGCTCTGCCACGTAACTCGGCCGAACATCTCAGAAATTCTTTTTCTGTTGTCGTAATGTTTGCATCGTTTTACATTAGTCGTTACACAAACATTTATATATGAAAATGTGTGCAATTTCATGTACAATACAACAGAAAATAGCTCATGGTTGTAAGCTTTTATCAGTTTTGAAATATTTTCACATAAATCATGATAACTGCCAAAATTTCAACCTTCGGTCAACTTTAACTCGACCAAATGGTAAAAAACGCAATTGTAAGCTAAAACTCTTACATTCTAATAATATTCAATCGTTTAACTTCATTTTGCAATAAATTGGAAGTCTCTAGCACAATATTTCGATTATGGTGAATTTTTGAAAAAAACATTTTCCTTACGTCTGCGCAGTAACTTCGGCGAACATCTCAGAAATTCTTTATTTCTTGTCGTAATATTTGCACCTCTTTAAATTAGTCGTTACATAAAGTTTTATATATGAAAATGTGCGCAATTTCATGTACAATACAACTAAAAATAACCTTTATGTAGCTTTTATCAGTTTTGAAATATTTCCATATAAATCACGATAAATAGAAAAATTCGACTTTCGGTCAACTTTAACTCGACCGAAATGGTCGAAAACTGCAATTGTAAGCTAAAACACTTACAGTCTAGTAATATTCAATCAATTAGCTTCATTTTTCAACAAACGGGAAGTCTCTAGCACAATATTTCGATTTGTGAATTTTTGAAAAAACATTTTTCTGAGTCCAGTCCCGTGTCAGCCGGTGAAATTCCATTACAGCACGAATTTCTAGGTATAATAATGCTAGATATACCAGAGAAAAGAGCTTTCAGGAAAGCTGGGGTTACTACCCCAGTCGAGCGTCTTCTAGGAAGACGTCGGTATAAAGAAGGGTGAGTGAAATACCACTACCACGGAAAAATACTCGAAAGATCTCTCCTTATCAAAACCCCCGGAACAGAGCGGTGAGCCGTTACAGCCCCTACACTCAACACCCGCCAGGACGGCGACACCAGCGCCACCTACTTCATTCCATTTTCTAGCACGTGACAATCCGTTTCTTTTGTGTGCTCGTCCTCTTATTTGGATTATTTTCTACATCTACGATGGCATCGAGCACCTTTTCCATCTCTAAGTTAAGTACCATCTTCTTGTGGGGTTTTGTTCTTTTTTTTTTTGGCTGTTTTGGTCTCGTATTTTCATAAATATTGAGATCTTATTATGACGCCACGGCGTCCCCGCCAGCCATGTCGACCGAGCGAAGCGACTCCTTCTGTTCTTTTCGGTTGGAGTTGTCTCCTCGTCGTTATAGATAGATTTTAACCCCTTGGTTCCCTTCCTGGTGGTTCCTTGCGGTGGCTCCCCCCTTTTTTGTTTACGAAATTACATTTCATTAGCCTACGGCCTTTATTAGGGTGATGCCCCGTCCAAGTACCCCCCCCCCAGGTTGGGTTCCTTTTTTATTTTAGTCTCAAGTAGGCTAATTATTTTATGCTTGGAGATGGTGCTCTCTTTTTATTTTTAGTTTATTTATTTATTTTAATTGTTTTAAGTTTTGTTGTTTACCTCTGGTGTGTGGCGGCAGCCTCAAATCTAACCGCTTCCCGAGGTACGCTACGCTCTCTGTTGAGCACATTTTGGTTTTAATTCTTTATGTGTGATGGTTTTTTGTGGTGTAGGCTTGTTTGCTTCCATCCCCTTGCCCTGGGTGTGGAGATCAGGTTGAGGGAGTTTTGGTTGCTGTTTCCTCCGGGTCGTTTTTCGGTGGGCAGAGTGAGCCCCTTAGTTCTCTTCCTCCATTTGGGGGAATCGAGTTCTTGGGTGTGTTTCCTCTGGGCTAGTCGCCTCCTTGCCCCCATTCTCGATGCCGGTTGGCTCTCGGCACAAAATTTCTCTCCCTGTTGCTTCCTCCTCCCTTCTGCACTCCTTCCTTTTTCCTAGCCTATACTAGGTTAGGTCCATATTAGGCTTCGCCTAGGAAGGAGTCGGGCTTCGGGTTGCGTAGCTCCCAGTAGTAGGCTACCCTTCCAAGTTTCATTTTCTTGGGGGAAGGATGCAGTTGAGCGGTGATATGTTTCTCCCTGTCTCCTGTTCCTTCCTGGTAGCCTACTTCTCCCCCTGCCCACCCCCTCCTCCCCCCCCCCAGCCTTGCTCTACTCGTGCGGGTGACGCTAGATGGCGTTTTCTCCGAGTTCAGGGGCTCCTCCTATTGGTAGAGGGATTCGCTCCCTCCCATACCGTCCCTAGCTTCGCTGTGTTGGGGTTGGTGGTTTGTTTGCTCGAACGTGTTCGAGTCACTATCCCATTCCTCTCGTCTCCCCGTCGGGTTCGTAGATAGGGTAAAGTGTAATTGCTTCGCCTTATGTTATGAACATACGAGCACTTTACCCGTCTTGTTTCTCCGGCGGGAAGTAAGGGCGAAGGTTTTACATCATGTAAGGGAGCGGACCCTCCGGTCTCCGGAGTATTTACCATCACTTGTTATTATTATAATTATTATTATTATTATTTTTCATTAATTTTAAATCTGTTTATCTACAGGAGTTCGCTCCTTTATTTATTTTATATACGTGAGTCCGGTCCTACACCCGGGGCTCCGCCGTTATTTTTTATGGCAGCCCTTATGGTTAGTTCCTGGTTTCTCTTTCCTTCATTCCCGGAGTCCTCCGGGTCTGAAAGCCTTACCTTCCACTCTGTGCATTTAAAGCTTATTGGCCCAGTTTATGATAAGGAGTTCTTCTCCGCCGGAGTATTCCGGTTATAGTTGAGTTTCCCGGCCTTGCCGGCTTTAGATTGCTTAGAGTGTGAGGTTCATGTACTTTTATACTTACAGACTGTTCGCTGTGAGGAGCCGGGGTGTACCGCCTCCCTTCAACAACCCTACGGGCACGTAGTATGCGGACCCACGCTGGTTGTGCGGTCCGACTTGGACGACCTGGTTGTTTGGCACCCGATGGTTGTGAGGTTTGCTTTGCTCTCTGCTCAACCATCCAGGATGAGTCGGTAAGTGACAGTCTTTTCCCCTCCTGCTTTATGCTCCTCATATTATATATTGTATATTGTTTAAAGGTTCCCGGTCTGGCTTTTTCGTTCTTAACTAATTGCTGGTTTTCTTACAGGCGGACGAAGCTTCCAAGAAGTCTGCCTTGGAATCCCTCCGGGCCTGGGTGGCTGGGTTTGGCAGGAATGTTCCGTTGGGGAAGCCCTACGTCCTCGACGCCAGGTTGAGGGACTTGCTTTACCCGGCGCACGGGTGGCGGCCGCAGTGCCTGAAAGATCTTGCCACCCCAATCATCCAGCAAATCCGGGATGCGACCCAGCCACCCCAAGTGGATATTCTCTATGCCGAAGTCTCGGAGGATGTAGCCGCCATTGGATCTCAACCTGGAACCAATGAATACAGAGCCGGACCAGGTGGTAAGTGGTGAGGTAAGTGAGGTTGTTGGGGCGGGCCCCCCTCTGTTTGACTCCCCTGCTTCATCCGTATCTTCCTTTGCAGGTTTCGTGAAGTCTTCCTCCTTGGGTGATAGAGCTCCGTCTGCTATCCCCAAGTTGAAGTTGAAGACTTCATGGAAGGCGAAGGGCTACAAGTCCTCGACTTCCAAGAAGGCATCGCCCTTCCCCCCGTCGAAGGCTAAGGTTTCAGGACCTGTAGCCTCCGGGAGCAAGTCTGGTTCCTCCAGCAAAGGCGCGAGTAAGAGGGCTGCAAAACCAAGCCCTCCTCGCCAGCCTGCTTTTGATGCAGAGGCCTTTGCCAATCAACTTTATAAAAGTTTACGGAGGACCTAGACTCCAGATTTGAAAAGATAACTGAGAAGTTGGCCAGTCATGATAACATACTGGCAGGTATGGCTCGCCCACCCCAGCCGAACCACAGTATGTTATCCCGATACTGCGGACCTCCCGCCGTTCGATGTCGGTAACCCTTGGCGCTTGGCACTCCGGGCCATCCAACATGATGGCAAGCTTACAGTTGAGGGTCTTGGCACGAGACGGTTGGAGGAATTGGAGTTCTTCCCCCCCGATCTCTTGCCCCCTTACCCAGGCTTCGTGAGGCTCACAGAAGCAGCTTGGATCCGGTCAGACAAGGTTCCTAGGGAGACTGTCATCGTCCCTAGGGACCACGCTCAGTCGGCTCTCCTGCGCACTGTGACGGAGTGGCAGGCAGAAAACACGAAGTTGACCCCTTTCAAGGGCAACTTTACGATGTTCGCCCTGGGAGAAGACCTTCCCACCCCTTGCTTGGACAAAGTTGCTCTGGCTACGGCCCGAGCATGCTTCGATGGTAATCCGTTACCACAGTTAAGGGAAACAGACCCTACTTCCCTGGTATTCCCAGGAAGTAATGAGTTCTGGGTGGACGCCCCGTCCACTTTCACTGTCGGGAAGCTGGACTCCCTCTGCGCTTCCACGCAATTTAGTGAGCAGCTCCCTAAGCTGCCGGAATCCTTATTGAAGGCGGAGTTTGAGGCCCGGACTAAGTTAGCCCGGTCCTTGAGCTCCGGCTGCCTTACAGAAGCTACTGCCGTCTCCTGCTCGGACGAGCCTTTTTTCCAAGTTCTGGCTAAGTCCTTCCTAGCAAGCTTCCAGTCGGACTTGTACGAGTTCATCACGGCCAGACTGGAATGCAGGAAGTTCATCTTCGCAGATGCTACTATCCGCCACGAGCCTAACAAGCTCGTTAAAAGCTCGATCTGGGGACCTAACCTCTTCCCTGAAGACGAGGTCACAAGCGTTATGACCGAGGCTACACGGGCCAATCAGAGTCTGCGCTCTCGCTGTGGCATTTCCGCCTATAAGCGCAAGACCCCAGAATCGGCCGGCCCCCAGACGAGAGGAGGCAAACGCTTCAGGAGGCATAAGAGGCCCCATCAGGCGGTAGTCCAAGCCGTCCCGGTCTCGGCAGTAGCCCAGCCGTCTACCTCCAAGGCTCACCCCCAACAATACGTGCTGGTCCAACCAGCTGCACCCTCTTATGTGGCTTCACCAGCATACAACCCCACATATGAGGGCCGTGGGTTCTTTCACGGCCTCAATAGGGTTGCAAGAGGAGGAAGAGGCAAAGCCCCCCATAGAGGAAGGCCCAACACCACCCCAAGGGAAGGCCTGGGCGTGGTAGGGGAATAAACCCGCTCCCTCCCACTGAGAGAACCCAGGTAGGCGGTCGCCTGTATTGGTTCAGGGACCAATGGACCTTCAGCCCTTGGGCACACAGCATTGTGTCCAAAGGACTAGGTGGAGCTGGATCAAGAACCCTCCTCCTCTAACCAGATTTTACCAGCCACCCACATCAATCCTACAGGATTACGTAACAGAATTGCTCAACAAACGAGCAATAAAGAAAGTAAGGCACCTAAAGTTTCAAGGCAGGTTATTCAGTTCCCAAAAAGACTCGATCAGCAAAGAGTGATCCTGGATCTGTCGGCGTCTAAATCTCTACATAAAATCGACAAATTTTCATGCTTACGGTAGCTCAGGTGCGGACTCTACTTCCGCGTGGGCCGTCACCACCTCTATCGATCTTTCAGACGCTTATTATCACTTCCCGATTGCGCTGAACTTCTCTCAGTTCCTCGGTTTCAGACTCTGGAATCAAGCCTACTCCTTCAGGGTCATGCCCTTCGGTCTGAACGCTGCGCCCAGGGTATTCACCAAGCTGGCGGACACGGTAGTACAACAGCTCCGGTCTCGAGGGATATCCCTAGCAGCGTATTTGGACGATTGGATAATTTGGGCACCAACTGTTCCGGAGTGTCAGAAGGCTACGTCCATAGTCATCAATTTCCTGGAGTCGCTAGGTTTTCAGCTGAACAGAGAGAAGTCCCGCCTGACTCCGGGTCCCGGTTTCAGTGGCTGGGTCTCCAGTGGGATCTGTCCTCCCACACGTTATCTCTCCCGCCTCCCAAGAGGAAAGAGATAGCATCTCTCACCAGGAGATTCCTCAAAAATCCATCAGCATCCCGCCCGATCCCAAGAAAGAGTCCTTGGGTCTCTTCAATTTGCCTCAGTGACAGACCTGCTCTTAAAAGCGAAATTAAAAGACATAAACAGAGTGTGGCGGAGTCGAGCAAATGTCAAGCTCAGAGACAAGGTCTGCTCTATCCCTCGAATCTTAAAGACAAGACTGCGGCCTTGGACCACAGTCAGAGGCCTGTCCAAAACAGTTCCGCTTCAATTTCCCCCTCCGGCACTAGTTGTTCCACACAGACGCTTCCCTAAGCGGCTGGGGGATATTCACCAAAACAGAAAGTACAAGGAACGTGGTCCACAATGTTTCAGCAGTTCCATATAAATACCCTGGAAGCTATGGCGGTCTTTCTAACTCTGAAGAAAATCCGCCCCAACCGGATTCATATCAGGCTGGTGTTGGACAGCGCAGTGGTAGTTCATTGCATCAACAGGGGCGGCTCCAAATCAGGTCGAGTAAACCAAGTAATGGTTGCCATCTTCTCCCTGGCGAACAAGCACGGCTGGCACCTGTCAGCCACCCACCTAGCGGGGGGTGCGGAACGTGGTGGCGGATTCCCTGTCCAGGACTACCCCGTTGGAGACGGAGTGGTCCCTGGATGTGGAATCTTTCAAATGGATTTGCCGCCGGGTTCCGGGCCTCCAAGTGGATCTGTTCGCAACGGAGAGCAACTTCAAGCTCCCCTGTTACGTGGCCCCCAACCTGGACCCTCAGGCGTTATGCCACAGACGCAAATGACAGTAGATTGGAACAATTGGGAGAAGATTTATCTGTTCCTCCAATAAATTTACTGCTGAAAGTATTACACAAACTCAGGACATTCAAGGGTCAACCAGCCCTAGTAGCCCCTACTGGCCGAAGAGCAATTGGTTCCCTCTCCTTCAGGAACTGGGATTACGGAGTCTTCGGTTCCCAAGCCCATTCTGACCCAGACAGTACAAACCAAGACTGTGTCAGCTTCCTCAAGGATTCAGAATGCCCTAGTTTTATGGACTTTATAAAATTCGCAGCCCAAAAGGAGCGAACATTGACCCTGTCAAAACACTGTTTTTAGAATCAGATAAAAGAGATTCTACTCTTAGACAGTATGACTCAGCAATCAAAAAATTAGCCTCCTTCCTGAAAGCATCTGAAGCCAAAATCATGACGACTAATTTAGGAGTTTCCTTCTTTAGATCACTGTTTGAAAAAGGCCTTGCTCCGGCCACTATTACCACAGTCAAGTCGGCATTGAAGAAAGTATTTCTTTACGGCTTTAAAATCGACCTTACAGATTCCTATTTTTCATCCATCCCCAGAGCATGCGCTCATCTGAGACCAGTATCACGTCCACATTCTGTTACGTGGTTTCTCAATGACGTCCTCAAGTTAGCATCAGAGTTGGATAACTTTCATTGCTCTTATCAGGATCTGTTAAGGAAGACATTATTTTTATTAGCTTGGCTTCAGGTGCTAGAATCTCAGAGCTGTCGGCTCTCACTAGAGGTGATAATTTATGTAAACTTCCTCCCGTCTGGAGAGGTCCTCCTTTCCCCTGACCCTAGATTTTTAGCTAAGAACGAAGACCCACAGGACAGGTGGTCTCCTTGGAAGGTGGTGCCCCTTCCTCAAGACCAGTCTTTATGTCCAGTTTATACACTTAAATCTTACCTTTTAAGAACTCCACAGAGTAAGTCGGGTCCTCTTTTTATCAGGGAGAAAGGTGGTACTCTTTCACTGAACGCTATAAGACAACAAATTCTGTATTTCATTAAACAGGCCAACCCAGATTCAGTTCCTAAAGTTCATGATATTCGAGCAGTTGCTACTTCTATTAATTACTTTCATAATATGGACTTCTCAGAGTTATCTAAATATACGGGTTGGAAATCACCTCTAGTGTTTAAACGCCACTATTTAAAAATCGCTCAAGCCCTGAAATATTCTACAATAGCAGTGGGAAGTGTCATCTCCCCACCTTAACTAATCATTTCCTTATCCTTTCCTTTTCCCCCGCCCGCCTGCCTCATTTACTTCTCTGCTTATTCTCCTGGTTGATTATGCCTCACTGCCTGGCCCCTCATATTGATGTATCTTGTATCTACTGATGGAAAAGTGTAATCTGACATGCCATGATTGTTTTTTCTTATGGGGTACTGGACGGTTTTTATTTGGCTCCATTACCCCAGATATATGTATATATTAATTTTCATTGATCTTGTCTCTTACGTGTTTAGCCTAAGTTTACGTGTATAGTATTAAGGTTGTGTTTGCTTATCTTGTGCACATTTCATGTTTCACCTAACTTTAAGTAATTTTAAGATTTTTGGGTTTTTTCCCGTCGTGTGCAGGGACCTCCTTATTTCATAGTATTAAGTTTTTTGATGTGCCTTAGATTTAGTATACCTTAGTTTTAGTATTCTTGCTACATGGAAGAGATTACTTGATTAAAATTATTTTCGTAAAATTTTTGCCTTTTCTTCAGATTACCCCCTTTTTTCCTTGTAGTTGCAGCCTTGGCATGATTCTCTATCACTATTTCACCGGCTGACACGGGACTGGACTCAGAAAAGGGATTTTGACAAAGGAAAAATCTATTTCTGAGGAAGGTCCCGTGTCACCCGGTGACCCTCCCTGGCTCACCTAGTACTCCCCCCTACTTGCACATGCCAAGTCTGGGGTTAGTGCTAGCATGGAATGAAGTAGGTGGCGCTGGTGTCGCGTCCTGGCGGGTGTTGAGTGTAGGGCTGTAACGGCTCACCGCTCTGTTCGGGGTTTTGATAAGGATAGATCTTTCGAGTATTTTTCCGTGGTAGTGGTATTTCACTCACCCTTCTTTATACCGACGTCTTCCTAGAAGACGCTCGACTGGGGTAGTAACCCCAGCTTTCCTGAAAGCTCTTTTTCTCTGGTATATCTAGCATTATTATACCTAGAAATTCGTGCTGTAATGGAATTTCACCGGTGACACGGACCTTCCTCAGAAATAGATTTTCCTTTGTCAAAATCCCTTTTTACGTCCGAATATTACAATTCATGCATCATTTTGTGATAATATTTTCTCTGTGTTGCTTTGATCATTTTAAAATTTGTTATATACCAAAATCATCATTTTAGTGTACAATACACTAAAAAAATTAACTCATTAGCTTTAACCGTTTTGCTTACAGCGATTTGTATACAATTATATGTTTTTTTTTTGCTGTCATATATTCCAATATGTATATATGATAATGATTTTTTTCATTTCTGATGGTTGCATACTAAACTTCAGGCAATGACAAAAAAATGAGCCAAAATGAACTCTTAATCTTAAAAACTAAGCATGCTGTGATTTTTAAAAAAAAAAGCTTATTTTCCGCTTCGGCGCTAACTCACCGAACGCCGCCGGCATACGGGAGACGTTTTTGTAAATAGGGCTTCGGCGTTAAAGGGTTAACTTGGAAACAGTAAAGCTGCTCGATGCCATGCTGAATTAATGGGAAAAATCCAAGAAAAGCACAAGCAAAAATCAAAATAGATCGCAGCGATCACGTGCTAGAAAGGAATGAGTTCAGATGGCGCTGGGGTCGCTGTTTGGCGGGCGGGTGAGTGCGGGAGTTGGGTCGGCCCTCTGCTCTTCCGGGGGTTTTGCCATTGGGATGTCTTCAGAGTGTGGTTCTGTGGTAGTGATGACCTCACTCACCCTTGCCCATACCGACATCTATTTTCATTATAGATGCTCGATCTGGGGGTAGTAACCCCAGCATTCCTGATAGCTTTTTTCTCTGGTATATTTAGCAATATTTATAGCTAGAAATTCGTGCTACTAAGGAATTTCACCAGGTGACACAGGGCCTCACTCAGAAATTCAATTTACGTTTAAAGATAACCATGGGGGAAGGTTTCATCCCAACACGTTAAAACAACAGTAAAATTTGTTCTTTCAAGCCCAGTAGTTTTGATAAAAATACTTTTCTCTCCAATATTATTTAAAGTCAAGTTTGATGGCATATCGAAGTTTAGAAGTTTCATCCATGTTGTCGATGCACGATAATTTATAGTCATTAGCGCTTGAACATTGTTCGTTTTCTCAGCTTTAGCTACAAATTTCAGCTTAAATCTAGCAGTATATTTCCTTGCGATCTTTTCTCCATAGCGAATAAGAGTATAATGTAAAATATATATCAGTCCTATTCTACTTCACACCATTTATAACATACCTACAGTAACTGTTTACTATCGTACATGGGTAAATGCAAGCAAAACAGCTGTTGTTATCCAATTCGGTTGTTCATAGCCACAGCCTAGACCATGTTCAGAGCAAAACAGTTGTTCTCATTCAGTTGTTTATGACTGTACTAATTTACTAAATGAGTATAACGTAACTAACAATACTTTTATCATTCGCTTTTACTTTTTTAACTTATTTAACTAGAAGATGGGATAAAGACATGGTGTAAAAGAGGTTAGTCCATCGTAATTTGGTCTCTCAAAAAAGGAACTCGCATGATACACGAGATACATGATAAAATAATTTTTTATGGGTGAAAATTTGGTGGTGGCACGATGCACGAGTATATATGGTAAACTAAATAACAAACTCGATTCTATGGCATGTTTTTCCTACAGATGTCACATAAAAGGGAAAACATTGTTTTGTTTACATTTCATCGCCAATCATAAGGAACTCCGGACAACAATATGATAAAGTATGATAATTATCATACATAATTATCGTTCATATAACTGAATTGTTCTAAACAGTTACAAACAGTCTGAATTTTTAATGAAAAATTAATATTACATTATCCTAAATGTTATTACTACCGTAATTACACTAGGTTACAGAAAGAAAAGGTTGCTGAGAGCGCAACCATAACTCAATATTTACATTTTGTCAGCTGGCCCTGCATAGATAAAAGTTGATTTGATTGATATGGAATTATTCCTCGAAATGGCTATTTATTATGATATGCCAATAATTTATAAGGTAAAAATGGTTTTATTACCTTTATCAGCAGTTTATTTCATAATGTGAATCTTTTCATGTATGTCAGTGGTTATCGCACCAAAGCCCAAGGCTAGCCTACTAATAAACATCACTTAGAATTCAAGGTTTGATTTTTAGAATGGTAGTATAAGATGGCCCCCAATTTTTAGGGGTGAATTTTATTTTTTAAAGGTCGTCTTATACACAGAAATATACGGTACGTTTGTTTTTTGTCTTCCAAAGATGTACCTTTACATTTTTAAAGCACTATGAACTTTTTAAAGGTCGTCTTATACACAGAAATATACGGTACATTTGTTTTTTGTCTTCCAAAGATGTACCTTTACATTTTTAAAACACTATGAACTAAGTATCTATTTATCTAGCTATCTATTTATTTCTCACATTCTACCCTTTAGCGAGAGAGAGAGAGATTTTTCAGTATAAGTATCCTTACCCTTCATAGCGGTTGCAGTTGCCGCCAGGAGTTCTAATCAGAGGAAGAAAGTAGTTCCCGCCATTACACCACAGGTTCTGGATGGCCTTTGAACCTGAACATTCAAACTGGACAGAAAACTTTAGTCTTCTTCAGAGCTACTGAGTGCTACTGGGCACTCAGAGCAAAAGCTGACATCATAGCCAAAGCTGGTGCCAGGCTATTGTTGGCGGCAGGAGAGCAGGGCAAATGAACTATGAGCTTGGGCATTGTCTGGCGCTCCTGGAAGACACGGATGTCCGTAAAATTCCTAAGGGCGATAGAAAAGAGATCCTGGTCTTGGATGGGTCCCTGTCCCTGACTAAAATCCTAGGAGAAACGAGCAAACCACGTCTCCTTCTTCCTTGCTTGGGCGTGTCAGGAACTTCAAAGGAATTTAAGATAGGGATGCTAACGAACTAGGTCTCCAAGCTTACAAGAGCTATGCACAGTTTGATACCCCTTAGTGGGGTAATTGCAAAAGGAACAAAATGTCTCTCAGGAGACGTAGGATCTGAGATACTAGCTTTGGAAAGTTGATCCCCAGGTCCAGAAGACAACGAGAGAAGATTGACTTCCTCGTCTTGCAATGGTCTCTGCAATATGTCCAAAAAATATCTTCAATTGATAATCCTCCAGACAGACTGGAGTCTGTCGGGGAAAGATCCGACTACCTTGGTAGCTTTCTTGAAGTGAGGTTGTCCGAGAAAACACTGGGGGAGGATCCTGTAGAGTCCACCTGCAACCAAGCAGGTTCAGGGACCATGATACGGGCCAGAATAGGGCTAAGTGGACAACATAACTTGGAGTTAGCCCCTCCTTGACTGTGATGAAGGGCATGAAGAGAAGTGGTCCAACGAATCTGTCTATAGCATGAGGTCTGTTGCCAATGCTATAGGGATGGTATGGACCACAAAAGGAGGAAAACAAAGATTCCTTGAAGGGGCAAACAGGTCTAAGATGGGTCTGTCCCATAGATTCCACAGATCCTAGATGCCTCAGTATGTCTGATAGGGCTTTAGTTCTATGAACCAATCAAGTTACTAGAAGACCTGATTGATCTGTCCACGGAAACAGGGCTCTCCCTATAGAGGTGGGGAGACATGGGGTAGAGTCTTGCTTACATAAAACATTAAAACTGTGGTCTAGTCTGAATGGTTACCATAGACTAGGAGTGCACTAAGGTCAAAAAGCATTGAAGTTATGTAAAGAAAACTTCCAGCTCTATGAGCAGGAAGTGAAGGATCCGTCTTTCCAGGGAAAACCCTGATTCCCTAAGAAGGCTCCCCAACCCGTAACCAAAGCATTGAAAAGAAATCCAGGACTAGGTTCACGGATGAAGGTACTTCCTTTCCAAATACTAAGCTCAGACAACTCTAAGTATTTAAATACAAGAGGAACAAGGACTCCAGAAAAACTTGTGCTGTTAGGAGGCTGTTAGGAGGCCGACATCTGACAAGGACAAGGAAGGGTGCATCCTGCATCTCCAAAATCCATTCAATAGCCATGAAGATTGAAGGAAGAAGCTGTGTCTGATTCGTCCTCTATCCACTGTAGGCATGCCTTGTATTGATGATCATGCAGACTCGCAGCCACAAGAGCAAACTAGCAGAAGGACGTGCAGAGTTGCAGACAATTGTGCGAACTAGCCGCCAACTCTGTAGACTATGACAGCCAAGTGAAAACGTCGAAGCCCGTACAGATTTGTCAAAAACTGAACTTGATAACACTTAGCATGGACTCGACGATACCCTCATACAGAACAAAGACATGCAGAACAGGCAAAGAAAAAATCTGAAAAGTTAAAATGGCTTAAAAATTGCATAACCGTAAGAACCTGGGCCCCGTGAGCTTACACCAGGCATATGGAGGTGGCTGCCGAGTACTAAAGATATAATGGCAAGTGCTCTATAGCAGGTGCCGGGCACTTGGACAAATGCACCAGGCACTAGGAAGTGGCGCCAGGAGCTTGGATAAGGGTCCAGGTAAACGGGAATTGGCGCCTTACAGGATAGGACATTCAACAAAGAATGAAACTGCAAGATGACTGTGAGAAGGTAGCTTTTACTGTTGATAGGAAGCAGAGAACAGCAACTGTCCACATGTAAATCTTCAGCGGAGTGAAGAGCTAAGAACCTTACGGCGTTCAGTCTTTGCTCAAAACCTTGGAACCGAAGGAAAATTGGAAGACGCAGTAAAAGTCATATTAGGTCTGTCCAATCTGGCCAACGTCTCATGGGTGCCAGAGCTTGAGTAGGCTCACTACTAATGTCCTGGGCACGAAGCAGGGAAAGAGGGCAAAACTCTCGGGCCATCTGAAAGCAGAGATTCTTGGCAGACAGAAAAACTCAAAAATCAGAAAGATGTGACTGAAAGTCAACAGGAGGACTCTGGCCAGCGCTCCTCATATCAGTCCAGAAAATCAGGACTTCCAACAATCTTGACAAGAAAGTCTAGATCCGACAAGGCACTAGAGTGAGGGAAGACAAGACACTTGTCTTGCTCCTTTTAAATTAAAGCCAAGTTTCCAACATTGACAGATGCTTGGATGACTAGGAAATAGCCAAAAGAGGGAGCTTCCCTCAGCACCTCAACTCTGACCCAGAAGTCTTGTCCGGAGGCAGACTTGGTCCCTGTTCAATGAGAACTGGCGCACAAGACAGGACAACAGTGTGTTTTTAAAATTACGGCGCTGAACCAAAGACGAACTGGCACCAGACACAGCAGGCTGATGCTCGGATCCCTTGGATCCCACTACACACTTGGATTCCTCGGATCCCTCTGGGCACTTAGATCCATCAGATCCCACTGGACACTTGGAGCCATCACATCCCACTGGACACTTGGATCCATCACATCCCTCTGGATGCTTGTATCCCACTGGGAGCTTTGATCCCATGAGACGATCTGTTCCCTCTGGACATCTTGGATCCACTTGGCGTTTAGAGGCCATTGGGTGCTTGGGAGCCACTGGAAGCTCGGTTTCCACTGGGAGCTCTGCATCGTCCCAAAAACTACATGAGGGCTCCTGGTCCCTATGGCACTTATGATGGATCAAGGGAGCCTGATCCTCCATCACGAGCCTTTTCAATGTTCTGGAAGAATCCTGTAAACACCAGCTGCTCCCTTTAGACTCATTAGAGTCTGATCCACTGGAAGATAAGTTGTGAGGGTCCACTTGTACACCTTTCTAGCGGTTATCCACCGATACCTGGGAAATGGCAACAGGTTCGGCTGAGGGAGCAACTACCCGTGGACAAAACCTCTTCGGACTCCCTTGGACCGACAGTATGCCTCCTCCCAGGTTTAGGGGAGTCTGACAGGGACCAGGTTTAGGAGATCCGATAGGGCCAGATAGCCACATCCTCCACTACACACCCAGTAAAACACCTTTCCAGTGGCTGTCTGTCCATACCTAGGACCGGCAATAGGTTCGACTGAGGGGGCGACTAACCATGTGTAACCCCTGACCTCCCTTGACTTCCAGTATGCCTTCTCCCAGGTTTAGGGGAGTTTGACAGGGACTTTCTGTCTAGGAGCATCGGGGAACGAGTACACATCTCCTCCACTGCACAACACTTCACTATTACAAGGTTAACTTCTGTTAACCCAGAAACAAGACTGGCAATGGCTTGGGAAGGAAGCGAGGGAACCAGGCGTGGGAGCAAGAAAAAAAAAATTAGAGAGCTAGTATCAGGAGAGAAAAAACTGGATGCAGGGAGAGTAGGCACCATACGATCAGGAGCTGGTGCCAGGCACTGGGTGCTCCCAGGTGTAAATGGGGCCAGGCAACTGGGCGTCAAGTGAACTAGTAGCTCGTAAGCTAAGAAACCGGGAGCTGGTGAGTGCTCCTGGGTGTTCGGAGCTGATCCTCGGCTGTCAAAAAGTCACTTCTTTGTAAAGCCCAGCGCAACCAAAAAAAAAAAAAAAAGAAAAATTTCTTACTACATTCTGCCCTTACACTTTTTCAGTTCTCTTCAAAGGAAAGTGTAATAAGATGTTTAATTAATTCCTTTAAGCACAGAGTACCATCATACATACAAATCTCAACTCCTAACAAACATTATTTGAGACATACAGAGATAAAGAGTATCATTACCAAAAATATCAGTCCTGTAGCAAACACAATGTTTACATTTCATTACGCTACTTGATAAAGATGGTAGTGAATGTAAAGTTTACTTTATCACATTACTCAGCAACACTTTACATTGTGAGAGAGGTGCAAAATAATGAGCAGGAAGACAAGTACTGCTAGTTTATTGATGAAACGATCCACTTATAAAGCGGCGCGCGGATGTCTGCCTACTTTGCAGAGACTGTGGGTACAAAGATTTACAGGTAACCTGAGGTCAAACTATTTCTCTACAAAAATAGGACAGGTTCATACAGAAAACATAATGATTAATAATGTCTGATGTGTTACAAAAATACTCCGTTACATGTACATAATGCATGATCATTTGAAAAGACAATAAAATATACAATTTACAATTATGGTAATAATATGTGTTCGGTCGACCCCAGGTCGAATGTGAAAGCACCGCAGAAAACAGGATGTTCACTACAGAGAACGCGTTGAGCAGGGACTTTACAACATTATTACATTCCTCATCATAAAGGTGAGTTAAATCAAAGATTTTAAATTCACTACTGTAGCAGTATTCATTATCAATAAAATCAGTCAGTAGCAAACAAATACTGGTTCAACTTTCAGTTTGAACACCAAAGTCTGGTTAAATAATGGGCAAAAAAAGGAAAAGCTGCTGCCGACACCCAATGTTGACACTAGATGTCACAGAAAAAGACTGAGGATTATCTGCTAAGCCATTCCTAACTCTCTTGTTAGGGGGAGAGACTAGTCACCTACACAGAATATCGGTGTCACTAACGCGAAATTTGAATTTACGCTGCTGCGAATAAATGAAGCTAATAGCTATGTAATTACTTGGTAAATTACTTATATAAAATGTAACATTTTGGATTTACAATGAAATATCCAAAAGCACAAATTAAACCTGGCATCTCTGAAAAACTAGCAATGACACATCAAAATCACTAGTTCATCACCCCTGTCATTTAAAGGCATAATAAAGATCTTCTGAAGACAATACTTACCTTTGGCAAATGCTGCACTTCCACGAAGCCTTGTGTTACGCAAAACAAAAAATGTAAACGTTGAAAAGAAAACTTGATGATCACCACATACCATGGCTGCCTCAAGAAATTTACGGGCTGAAACTGACTCTGCTAGTCCAACACTTCGTGCATACCTGTGTAATAGGATTAAGCCTAAGATATTGTTCTCCGTTACCAAATGCACTGTATACACATCCCATTATTAGTAATTTATAACCTGAAAAAGTAGGAAAATATAATTGTGGCAATCTGAAACTGGCCTCTTGCATCACTAAAAAATTGCAAGGTAAAGACCTTCACCTCACTCATGAACTACTTGACATAAGTACATCCTCACTTGCAGCTTGTGACATTTCAGAGAAGTGGAGCAAAAAAAAGTATCAATAACTGACTCTGCAAATAAAATGTTTAAAAAAGGTGATAGGCATATGGAGAAATATTGTTTAAGAACTTAAAAGACTGAGATAAATAAAAAAATTGTTTTAAAAATGTAATTTAAAATAAAATAATTTATAAAACCCAACACATACACAAGCGCTCCTATTTCTGTCAAATGACTGAGCATATAACATGTCTGTATGTCAGAGACCTTTAGTACTCTTGCTCATAGCAAGCGATTCTCTCTAAAAATACTTTTACATGATGTGATAACCTGACTACAAAACAGCTTACTAACTGTATCAGTAGTCTTTAATGGGAAAGTTATGCTAGCACAATAGATCATATGTAACTCCTCAGCATGAGAAGTCTTGTATTTTGAATATGATCATTTCTAAGTATTACCATATGTACAGGTAGTACAGTATGTCAGATGTTATTCACATGTCTACATGATTTTCTTAGCTCCACCTCATGTAACAGAATATGATTCCTTATTGTATGTTAAGCTTTAGATGCTCCTGTTTTCTATATTACTATATATCAATATATTTTTCATATGTTAATATCTTACTCGTCTTACAATGTCAGCTTACCAATCAACAAACAGAGGAGGTGTTGCATGATTATAAAATATCCAATCCCACACAGTACTTGTGTAATGTATAATCATGTAATAGCAATTATAAAATCATGTAATAGCCAAATATGTCTCCTTATGTTTATTTGTATATGAGAATAAGCAATTATAAAATCATGTAATAGCCAAATATGTCTCCTTATGTTTATTTGTATATGAGAATAAGCAATTATAAAATCATGTAAAAGCCAAATATGTCTCCTTATGTTTATTTGTATATGAGAATAATGCCTTGAAATGCTATAAACGATTCAGGAGTTATTCTTTACATTAAAACCTTTATATTGTGTTGTGCTGTAACATGAGTCAGTGTATTCTATATGTTGCAGTTACTGTACAACCAAATGTATCATTGTATAAATCTGTAGGTTACGTCCTTATTTTCCCCAAAGTGCATTCACTATTATAGTACATATAATGCATACTGTTAACCTATAGATATGTTTCATTGGCGTTGTGTTATAAAGTAAACTGCTATGAAATTATCTCCCAGCTAATTGGATAGCATGGGTGGAACATAAGTAGGAAAATCAAAAAACATGGCTGAGGTTACCAGCTGAGAATAAACCTCCTTAATCAGTCTTTTGTAGTGCCATCCCGTATTACTGGAGTCTTGGCTGAGTCAATTATATAAGTATACATATCAGCAATGTATTATTATATTCAGAACTGTTTATATCATTGGAATACGACAATACTTCAGTCAGGGGCATTCCTAGACATTTTGGGGCCCAAGGGGCACAGTCCCATTTGGGGCCCCTCTTATGGGGTGGGAGGCGAGTGAAGCGAGCCAAAGCAGTTGGGGCACTGTAAGCCACCCCCAGGGAAATTTTTAGATTATGAGCAATTGTAGGATCATTTTAAAGGCACTTGTCAATACGAATTTCAGAAATTTCATTTCTTAAAACTTTGTGTACATTGAATAATTGAAGATCCAATTAATCCAGTTAAACATAATGATAAATGGTAAAAATGAGGATAACAGTTATGTACTCTGACGGCGATATGATGTGGAGGGTGTAAAATGAATCAGTATTGCTGGAAGGGACTCCATTACGTGAAGGAGGTAGATCAGAGTGAAGGGAGTTAGAACAGAGTGAATGGAGGTAGAACAAAGTTTGGGGCAGTAGAACAGAGTAAAAAGAAGTTGAAACAGTGAGGGAAGTAGAACAGAGTGAGGGGAAGGCAGAAGAGAAGGTAGAACATAGTGAAAGGGAGGTAGGACAGAGTGAGGGGAGGTCAAACAGAGTGAAGGGACTTGGAACAGAGTAAAGGGAGGTAGAACAGAGTGAAGGGAAGGTAAAACATAGTGAAAGGGTTCAAAGGGAGGTAGAACAGAATGATGGGAGGAAGAACAGAGTGAAGGGAGGTAGAACAGAGTGAAGGGAGGTAGAACAGAGTAAATGGAGGCAGATGTTAGAATAGTAAAGGAAAGGTAGAACAGAGTGAAGGGAAAACAGAACAGAGTGAAGGGGAAGGTAGAACAGAGTAAAGTGAAGTTACGAAGTTAATTTAATATTGCTGGAAGGGAGAGGAAGGACCACAGACCACTCCGAGATTATAAACAAAACAAAAGCATTGGTATTCTTGTTGATGTTAGTACACTTATTAGTAGGTAGGGCCTACACTTAACACTTTTCAAGTTGCTCACTTGCTCCTATTGTCCTACAATTTTCGATGTGCCTTCTTGGCAGCAAACTCCTCAATTATATCACTCATATCAATTTTATCCAGCATTTCTGATTCCACTGACATTAATACTAAACTACTAAGCCTGTCTTGGCTCATCGTGTTGCTTAAATAGATCTTCACTAGCTTCAGCTCTGAGAAGGATCTTTCACAAGAAGCAATAGATGTTGTCATGGTAAGTAAAATTCTGATTGCTGCTGCAAGATTGGGGCAAGCATCTTTTCCATAACTATTGATTTTTTCAAGAAATCCACTGGTAGCCTTGGTATTTCTCTATTGAAAAACATTACACGTGCATCTATTATATCATTGAACAGAGAGATTGGCTGGACACCGTCATAAAAGGAGGCAAAGTCTGCACTGTGTTTTTGAAGCGTTTCCTCGTCCATAGATTTTGAAAGTAACTCTGATTGAAGAAGGAATCCAAAGTGCTCTACATGGTCTCCAGTCTCTGAAATCTCTCCTTCATTTCCAGAAGGCCAAATTCATTGAATCATTTGAATGTGTATTATCTGGGCAAATGGGGCCATTATGGGGGTCCTCAGAGCAGTAATCAATTGCCTTAGATCGGCCCTGCCCTTACCCCAATCAACATTACCCACCCTCCTCCGATCTGTATGAGGTCTATAATGGGGTCTATGATTGGGATGGGGGTCCTGGAGAGCCCTATTTCTTTTACACAACATTTTTGTACACAAAATTGGAAATTGAGGCCCTTTAGTGGGCCCCAAACTTTTGGGTCCAAATATAAATGGGGCCCTTGACCATTTTGGGGCCACTGGATTTAGCTGGTCCTGTCATAGCAGCAATGGTTAAATTTTGCATTTTGGGCCCCCCCCCCTGCACTTTGGGGCCCAGGGGGCAATTTCAAACAGCCCTCCCCTCAGGAACGCCACTGACTTCAGTGTTGTAAAGAGCTGCCTAGCCTACCTCATGTGTGTTGCTTTTGATCATTGAAATACTGTTCAATTATTTCCTAGGCCAACTTATTATGATTATCCTTGACAATGTATATGTTGATTTATGATCAAGATACCAATAATGTACTTAACTATTTTGTGAACATTCCCGTGAAGTACGCTATGCTAATATAGCCTACTAATTGCTGCGTTCTTTCCACAGGCCTCTTCCTCTACCTTTACTTGGTAACTCTCAATTCGACTTATCAACCTCAAGTTCCAACTTTCTTTTCCCTATGGAATTGTATACTTATTTATGTTATCAGGTGGATTAGTAAATTAAGGAAGGAAGAACTCGTCAACTCGTTGAAACCTACCTAGCCTAGTATAGCCTACAAACATATCACCCTCACTCCTCGCCTCACACCATGCATTAGACAAACCACTACCCCCACACATCAGTGATCCCGGCACAGAGATTGCCACTTACTATCGGCCCCACCCAGGATACAAAGTATCAAAGCATCTCTATTATTTCAGGTAAATATTAACACCAGTATCAACAGTTGCATTAACATATAACTGCCATAAACTTGAAAGAAAACATCTCCATATACTGTCTCAGTGATCTTCACTTTTAATTACTTATAATAGTAGGCCCTGATAAAGGATAATTATCATTTATACCATTGTTTTAAAGAACTCTGATTGTTTCAGCATAACCACATTGTGTATTCCCATTGCTTCTTTCACAATAATATTTCTTGTGACTTTGCTGCTGTTTTTAGTGTCCTATTATCTTGTTTACTCAAAGCTACCTAGACTAATATATCAAGTATAGAAATTGTCTTTCATCTGCAACTATTCAGAATTTCCCTCAGGCTCAAATTACTTATTACTTACAATTAAGACTTCAAAATGGCAACCACCATACATCTCATGTTATTTAATAACTTTGTCAACAAAACCTAGTACTCCTCCATTTCAATGATGTCATCATCACTTTTCACTTGGAAAGGAATTTTGCGAACCAAATCAAACCACAGAAAAACTGTACACTGTAAAGACCTGCTGCCACTAAACCTCTTAACCGAGATTCAGCTAAAATTAGTGCATGGTGGAAATTATGGGCATTGAAGTTCAAATTCAACAATCCAGTGTACTGCTAAATTTACACTTTAACAAATTTTTTCTTAAAATTGACATGGTTACTTGTTTTGTTCATCTCATGATCACATGCTCAGAAATTTTGAGATATATGTATTTCAGAATAGGCAATCATACTATTGAAAGTATTAAGCTTATTTGAAAAGCAATAATTATGGTAAAATGAAAGAGTATTTTGCAAAAACTAATCACATTATTCATGTTCATTCTGCAAGCAATGAACATAGCACTTGTGTACGTACTATTGAATGGGAATCATTGTTAATCAAACGTATGAAAAGTTCCTTACATTATTTTTTTAAAACAAGTGATTGTGCCATGCTTATTTGTTTCATCGTGCAGCAATTGGCCTGAAATTCTAAGATTTGAGGTTAATGTTTTGTATTTAATGCACTGTTTGTTTGTATCTTGTTATCTTGAAGATTAGATCAGACAAAACCACAGTACAGTTGAACCTCAGTATTTGTGGGGGATGTATACCACTACAACCCAACAAATAGCTCAAATACAAAAATACTTAAAACCCCTCTAAAATGCTTATAACCAAAAAACCCTCTAAAAATGCTAATACCTGAATGTTTTAATAGCTTTAACAGAGAGTGCATTTAGTCACGAAATTGATATGAGAATACAGTAATCTGTGAATATTTCTCTATAATATAATAATACTGCGATAGGCAAATTTTCCGTGAATAATGTGTATATATGTTCCACAGAGAAAGCCGTGAATTCGGAACTGTGAATAGGCAGGGGTCCACTGTACATTATTCAGTAAGACTCAAGATTTTTATTGACATCTATTTGCTGCATTGTTGTGTTGTAAGTAATGTAGTTAATTAATTAGTCTGTGTCTATACATGCACAAGCATCACATTACAAAACACTGCGTACTTACTGCCCCCATCTTTCTCTCTCTGCAATGACATTTATTCAATGTAGTACAGTACTAAACTTCATGCAATATATTTTTCAGTCTGTGCATGACTGAATATGTACATTTACGCATCTCCTGCAGTAAACTACAAACTTACTGTGTGTTTGCTTGCCTTTGCCTCTTTCTATCAAAAATATTTTTTCCATATAGAAAATATTATATGTATTGAAAAGGAAACATAAAAACGTTTATTGTTTTTATGTTGTTTGAGTACTGGGCTAACAGTAAGGAGTTTTTGAAGTAATTCATTTTGAAGATGTATCTCCAAAATTTAATAATAAGTAACAATATTTTAAACTGAATGCTTATTACAAAACACCAGTTAGGATATGCTATCAGTTACTTCTTATGGAATTGCTATATACTTTAAGCTATTCAAGTTGGCTCATGAGTGATGTGCAGCATATTTGTAAATCTTCATTATCTAACAATTTTCCATACTACTTATAGGTGGCCAAATATCAACATCACCCATGCGCTACATATGTGAACAGCATGTAGAGACCATCAACCAAATCCTAAGTGAATGCCCAGTATAAGCTAAAAATTAATACAAGAGAAGACATTACATCACCAAGACCTTGCACTGAAAGATCTACAAAGAAAATAGCCTACCATGTGCAGACATGGTACAACCGGATACGCAAAAAAGTGCAGGACAACACAAAAATCAAGATACTCTGGGACTAAGATTTGACGAAAACCAGACCTAATCCTGGTAAATAAGGAAACTGAGAAAATATCTCTCAGATGTAGCCATACCATGGAACACAAGAGTTGAGGACACAGGAAAAGAAAAGATAGAAGTACCAAGATCTACAGATGGAAACATAGAGACGAGCAAGTTGATGTGGAAGTAATACCTGTCATCCTAGACGACCTCACAAGGAACTTGGAATGGACTGAAAGCACAAACCTCACACTAGGCTTGTTAAAGAAGTGTATGTTGGCCACAGCAAGAATTAGGTGAATGTTAGAACAATAATGAATAATAGTGTGCAAATACCTTGAGTACACACAATTGAAAAATGGACAACATTTGCTAGTTGTGTACAATATACAATATGCACCTAGATGAATACAAATACATTCATCAATTAACTTCACATGTGAGTGGGAATCTGATGACAAAACGGAGTTTTTAAAATGTACAGTATTGATTATACGTGACAGTGGCAATATTTTATCCGATATTTTTACAAAACCTACACAGTAATAGGCTACATGTGTTCATTTCTTTTCTTATCACGACTACAAAATAAAGCTCTATTCTATCCTTATTATTCTAAAGTCTGCAAAATTGTCTTTAATGAAGATTAGGTAACCCCTCTTGGTTTATTATAAAATGCCATTTTGAAACAAGAAAAACATTTTACTCATTATCCTCAGATAGTAATGACATTTTAAGCAATGTTTAGTGATTTGGTATGTACAGGATAACCAACAAACCTTTTAAGACTTGGTACAGATGGGGGCTGAGTCAGTCTGTACAAATTCTTCTGGTGCTGACTGTGCTTGTAATGATTGTTCCGTTTACATAGGGGAATAGGTTGTTCATATATCAGTGTCAGAATGAACACGAGTTCAATTAGAAATGGTGATACTGTCATACAATGTGTGAGGTAAGATTCTTTAAGAGCAGTGGTAAACAGCTTTATACCTGGTATGATTAACACAAAATACCTAAAAAAATTTTAAAACTTATTTACAACAATAACTTTTGGCATTTGTACAACTGCAAACACTAAAAAGTTTGTGTTGAACAAGCACTGCATTCTTTCTGTTTACAGGCAATAACTGAAGAATTGAGACTTGCCCTACCTTAATCTCATCTATAACTGTCTTCTCTAGCTTCACCAATCACAGGCTGCTACTTATATAATCATCCCCAGCTCTTGAATGTTCAGACACACACACACACGTAATCTTAGCAAACTAGGAATTATCTTGATCAAATACATTGAGTAAAACCTCTACGAAAATAATCTTGATATTCATGTAAACATACAGTGCGTAAAATATACTAAAATTTCACTATCTTAATGAAAAGAGACATTCTTAAAAATTAAACTTTTATATGAGAGTACCATATTTAACTAAGTTCCAGATCACTAGAGTAGATGAAAGATTTCATCTATTCTCAAAACTGAAACACAGAACAGTGTACTAGGGGAAACTGCACAAAAGAAACAAAATCTCCATCACATACTTCATAATTTGACCTCGTCATTGCTTTTTTTTATTTCATCTGTGAAGGTAATTTGCACCCCTCTCCATTCAAAACTTGTAGCTCCAGTGCTATGACCCACCTCATGATCCTTGGGCTTTGTCTCGTATCTTTGGGTTTAAGCAAGTGGTTTGTGGTCTGTTTTTATCACAAAATCTACCCCATGCAAGTAAAAATGGAATCTTTCAACTGCAAATATTATTGCTAGGCATTCCTTTCCAATTATTCAGTGGCTGCACTCATTGTTCTTGAGGTTCCTATTGGCATAAGCAAGTGAAAACATGGCCTTTTCTAGGGGAACCCTAACACAACTGAAAACTTCGAGTAGTGCCCCTGCTAAGCGTTCACTTCATCTGAAAAACTTCCATTGCCTCTGCATATCTCAGCAAAGTCCACAAATGTCAGTATGTGCCTGTTGTGGCTCTCTGATGCTGGTGGCACAAGTCCAATCAGGGCTACTGCTAACCTCTTGAATCATTCCTCATCAATGACATTTTTCCTTTCCTTTGCTGATACAGCCCCTTGGTGCAGTCTTCTGGAAAATGTTGCAGGCCCTGCAAAATCTGGTAATGTCCACAATCACCCCTTGCCAAAGGAAATGGAAACTGCTGGTTAAGTAGTTGACAGTCTTCTTAGTCCCTAGATGACTACTCACAATGGACTCATGAGCCACCTTCATCACTTGAGTACAATATACCCCGTCACCTTGCCCGGGAAAAAATTATATAGAAAGCCATTAATAGCCTTTAGCTTGGAAGTTCCTTCACCCTTGGTCCTGTATTCTGCATCAGTCTCAGCTGTCACCTATTGCTTGGCTAGACAAGGCGCCTTCTGCTCAGCTTCTTTTAGGTAGGCTCTGGTCACAACCAACGCTGTCTTGCTACCAGCCTTAACCAGATTCAACTCTAAATCACTTTCCTCTGACTTGTTCTTTTGGTCATCTATCCCTACATCTTTCTCTGCCATCTCCACCCCCACTTTAACTATTTCTTTGTGGTTCTTTACATTTGGAATATTTCCAAGAATAAGGTCATAAAAGGGGTTGCCAAGCAGCACATAGCATGTAATTCTCCTACATAGTAAGGATTGTCCAAATAAATCTTTGCAACTGGTTACCTGAGAGTACTACAGTATTATCAAGGAGTGCACAGACCCATTTCTTACTGGTCATTTGGTCATCAACTACCAAACTTCTACATGTAGCTGCACTTGCACAGCCTGTATCTCACTGCACTGTTACCTTCTTATTTATATAACCTTTACTAACCTGGAAATTACGGTGCCTCTTCCCCTGTTCGTCACATCTGCATGATCCTAACACAACAGGTAGTTAAGCTCCATCTCCCAACTTCAGTTTACCATCCTCAACATAGTCTTCCACTGGGCTATACTGACATCTTCACAAATCGAAATAGCGGTCACCTCACCTTGGTTCTTTCACTACTGTAGCACTGGCTGCCTTCTGCTTGAACTTCTCCTTGTCCTTATTCGTAACAAACAGTTTTTGGCTTAGTGTCCTGGCTTGGGATACACAAAGCACCTACCTTGGTTTATGGATACTCCCACTAGACTTCTTCAGTGGCTTCTGGCCTTCCATTAAGCTTAACCCATGAACTTCAAGTACTGATCAGCTGGCTTTACAATCTCACCAAGGTTTCTTGGTACTCTTTTCCTGAGGCATAGAACCTTCTCAATTGACTAAGTGCTGACAAACTGTTCTCTGATGAGCAAGTCAGCTAAATCATCCAACTTCTCTGAATTCATCCATTTCACTCCACCTTTTGGAATACTTTCTTCAATCATCTGATACCTCTTCAAGAGTGCTCTTTTCAGGCTATCATAGTCCAAGGTTTTAGCACAAGGCATACCAGAAAGACCTTGCTGACTTTTACCTGTTTGTAATGGACTTAGACAAATAGGCCATGCATCCATAAACCAGCCTCGGCTCTTCTCAAACCTTTAAAATCTTTTGATGAAAATGTCTTGTGTTATCATGCTTCTAACTGAATCTGGATAACTTGGGCTTTGCAGTGAATACAGGGGTGTTGGTGCCACTCCTTTGTCCTTCTGGAGATCCACTACCAATTTCTGCCTTGAACTGTTTTTCAAGCTATGCTCTCTGCCTTTCACTCTTCTTTTGCTGCTTCACAAAATACATTAATTCTGGGCCTTCCAAACCCATCAACCTTACCAGCTCCACATGCTTTCCTATCTCTGTCACTGCCAAGCTAAAATAAACTTCAGTCTAACACATTAAAATCATACTAAAGCATTAACGCTTAAAATATCCTGATAGTCACCCATTTTGTAACACATTGTATAAGAAATGTTCAGCAAGATCAGTACCCAATGGCTTTACAACTGATGTGACTAAAATACAATGTATAAACTAATAAAATTTATTTGCAACACTTGGGCAACATGGTAACCAAGGAAGTAACAACTTTTGGCCAATCATGCATTAGTAGGGGTAGTCAGGAATTTTTCTTTGAACAGCTCCTCCCTTGAAGCAAACAATAAAACTGGAGACTTGAGACTTACCTGGCCTTGCTCTTATCTTTTCTTGTCTTCTCTATCTTCACCAACCAGGCTGTCACTTATATGATCATCCCCATCTCTTGAATGTCCAAGCACACACACACACAAGAAGTCAAACTTTACATAATCTTAATCAACTCAGCAAATCTGGAGTCTCTCAAACAAACAGACTACAGCAAAGAATATCATACATAAAAGAATCAAACTGACATGCTTTTAAATGCAATTAAAACCCACATAAATTTCACTTGCATCCTAACTAACACATACATTCTTTAAAATATATGCTTCTATATGAAATTAACATATTTAACTAAAGTTCCAGTACATTGCAGTAAATGAAAGATTTATATAAGTAACTTACCCAGTAATTACTTAGCTAAGAGTTTCTACTCAAACAGCAGTTAGAATTCTAAATTCCACGGTAGCGCTTCTTTTGGTTTGTGTAGGTGACTATGCCCCGCCCACTTTCGGGGTACGAAAGAGGAACATCACCAACACAACAATTTGTTTCTGCCACCTGTAGTGTCAACACCTGGTGTTGTTACAGCAGTTTAGATTTTTTTTATTCCTAATTTCCTTCCTTGGTGAAGTATTTTTGTAGCCTTTTCAGCATTTTTTTCACATAGTGACTCTTTTGGATTTGACTTTTCACCATTTTGACTTTTCAACTAGTTAGGATATGTCTGACACTAGTAGTTCTAGTTTCTGGTATTGCAGTAAAGGCTGCAATACCCAAATGACAAAATTGACTTATGATTCTCAAACCTTGTGTTCAGGCTGTAGAGGACAAGTTTGCTCTATTAATTTGACATGTGACGAGTGCAGGGATTGGGGGGAACAGAAATGGAAAACTCTAAATTCTCATTTAGCTAAGTTAGAAATAGATAGGAAGAGGAAAAGAGCCGCTAAAGCCAGCGGGAAATTAGCTAGTCAGGCTTTAACTCCTAGATCACATAAGGCTGACATGTCTGTTAATCCTCCAACTGTTAACCATTCCCCACCTGCATCAATTAATTCTCCTAAACCACCTACTCATCCTCCTGGCTCCATCACTTCCAAACCCGATCTCTTCGCCAGCATTGAGAACAAGTTTAAGCAACATTTAAATCTGGTAGTGAGTACAGTGGCCCAATTAGGGACATCAGTGCATGTCCTAACGGACAAGTTTGAAAACAGTGCTAAAGGTGAAGTGTCAGTTGAGGAGGCGGCTGCTTGTCCCGCTGATTCTCCTAGGCATCGGTCCCTGCCATACTCCCCGCTACCTGGGAGGAGGCATACCGGTAGCCCAAGGGAGGTCGGTGGGGTCTACCCACAGGCAGTCATCCCCTCAGTCCAGCCTGTTGCATCCCAGGTTGCAGCTAGAGACAGCCGCTGGAAAGGCGTCTTGGAAGTGCATTGGCTTTCATCAAGTTCTGAGGAGTCCTCGCCTCCTAAGAACTGTCTTCGTCACTTCCCTGATGAATCTTGCCCTCTTAAGAGACATTTCTTGGGTAAAGATTTCACGTAAGTGCCCTGTTCCCTCTGAGGGTCCCATATTGGCGGAGTGCTTTGATGAGCGCCATGAAGCAGACAAGTGCCCTGTACCAGCCATGCGCCCTGATGCGGCCAAGCGCCCTGATGCAGCCAAGTGCCCTGATGCAGCCAAGCGCCCTGCCGCAGTCAGGTGCCCTGAGGTGGTCGGACCCTCTTTTTTGTCGGAGCGCCCTGAAGCTTCCAATCTTCCCCTAAGTGCTTGAGCCCCCCCTCAAGACCCCAAGTGCCCTGCAGCTTCTGATAATTTTTCTCCTGCATTGGACCCAGCTCTTGAGCTTTTGCAACGTAAAATGGATAATATCCTTCATCTTTTACAGAAACCTGCAGCACAGACAGCTCCTGAATTAGACCCAATTATGTCTCCAATCTCTTCTGAAGATGAAGAAGGGGAGTGTGACTAGTCTTCTATGCCATATGCAACACTCCTCAAGTTCCTTCTGCAGCAGTTCCCGGAATTTTTCACTCTGGCCTCTCCTTCCTCTCCAGCTTCATCTTTCTTGATGAGCAATCAGCCCATGAATTCAACAAGACTTCCTAAAATGGTTCTCTCTTCTTCATCGAAGAGAGCTCTTCGCCTAGTAGAGAACTGGCTTTCTGAGAAGAGGGATCAAGGGAAAGCCTGTTTTAGTGTTCCTCCCTCTCGTCTGACATGTATGCGGTACTTGTCGTACACAATGGGAGAAGCTCCTTCCCTGGGAGTGGCTGCCTCCTCCCAGGGCGACTTTTCTGCACTCATTGACTCGGGGCGTAGGTCAGCTCTTGCTTCGGCAAAGACGTTCTTTTCAGCATGGATCATCTGTTGAAGAGTTTGCTCAAGTTCTTCAGGGTGTTGAGTTTTCTTGACTGGTGTTTGGGAGCAGTTGCCAAGAAGCTTCAAGATCCAGCTTTTTTTGTGTGTGTGATGAAGTCTCAGACCTGTTTAATTTTCTCTCCTGCGCAGATAAAGCCGTTAGAGATGGTTCACGGGAATTAGCTGCCCTTTATGCAATGGGCGTGCTTAAGCAGCACGAACTTTGGGTCTCATTCACATCGAAGGGCGTTATGGCCCCACAGAAATCGGCTCTCCTTTTTTCCCCTCTGGATAAGCAACATTTGTTTCCACAGCCCACCATAAGTGAGATTGCAGAGAGTCTACACCAGAAATCAACGTAAGATTTGTTGACCCAACTGACGAAGCGCCAGAGGGACTGGTCTGCCTTCTCAGTTAACCCTTCATCTCCTCTCGAGCAACCAAAGCTGTTTCGTGGAGGAAATCAAAGACTGCACTCCAGGTGCCAAGGATCAGTTAGATTTGCTCCCCGAGCGATCAATAAATCTTCTTCCAAATCATCCTCTCGCAAGTGAGAATTTAGTCCTTCATGCTCCGGTAGGGGCCAGGCTTCGTCTCTTCTGGGAGAGATGGAGCAAAAGAGGAGCGGATCAGTGGGTGATAAAAGTTTCAAAGGAGGGATACTCTATCCCCTTCAGGGAGAATCCACCACTGACCAACACTCCCATCATATTGACGGCTTACTCCACTGGATCGGAGAGGTATTCGGCCCTATCAAAGGAAGTGTCCTCTCTTCTAAGCAAAGAAGGAATAGAAGTAGTAAAAAAGGCAGACTCAAAAGGATTTTACAATTGCCTTTTTGTAGTGCCCAAGGCTTCAGGGGGTTGGAGACCGGTGTTCGACGTAGGTGCTTTGAACGTCTCTGTAGAAAAAACAAAATTCAACATGGTAACCATCCACTCAGTTCTTGCTTCCATCCGTCAGGGAGATTGGATGATCTCCCTGGACATGCAAGACGCTTATTTCCATATTCCAATTCACCCGGACACAAGGAAATACCTACGATTCATTTTCAAGAGACAGATCTATCAGTTTCAAGCACTGTTTTGGTCTCTTGACGGCCCCACAAGTTTTCACTCGAGTGTTGGCTACTTTGGTGGGTTGGTCATATTTAGCGGGAGTGAGTATCGCACTATATCTGGATGATTAGCTAATTTGTTCGCCCACGAAGAAACGCTGCATGGAGGACTTACAGAAGGCTTCTTTTAACCCAGGAATTAGGACTACTAATGAACTTCAAGAAATCACAAATGATTCCCACTCAGAAGATTCTTTATTTGGAAGTTCTGATAGACTGGGGTTTTGGGCTTCTCTGTCACTCAAGAAAGTAGAAGACTGTTTGAGGAAGGTAGACCTCTTCTCTCGCTTCATTCTTGCTCTGCCACCCGGTGGATGAGTCTCTTGGGGACGATGGCTTCTCTGGGGCAATTCGTAAAACTGGGAAGACTCCACATGAGACCTCTCCAGTTCTATTTAAGAGCTTGCTGGGATCGGAAGGCGCATCAAGGCCGTCATGTCTTTCCGATAACCCCGGAAAGAAAGGAGGATCTGTGGTGGTGGAGGTCCGCAGTCCCTTGTTCCGGTGAGCCCCGGCCTAGACTTCTTTTCTGACGTGTCGGACCTAGGTTGGGGAGCGCTCCTCGGGAACCTGGAAGTCTCGGGGAGGTGGTCTTCGGAGGAGAAAGGGCTTCATATCAACGTGAGAGAGTTGAAGGCAATCCATAGAGGTCTGCAACACTTCACGACGCAGGTACACAACAAGACTATAATGTACATGCGAACAATACCACAGCCCTAGCGCACATCAAACATCAAGGGGGGACCCAATTCATTTTCACTCTGAGGTAGTGAGAGACCTGCTATGCTGGGCGGATCAGAACCAGACTCGATTAGCCACCCAGTTCATACAGGGCAAGTGCAATGTCCTAGCGGACGAGCTGAGCTGTCACAAATTCTGCCAACGGAGTAGACACTAGATCTTCGTGTTTGTGCCAGCCTTTGGAAATTATGGGGTCAACCAAACATAAATCTGTTTGCAACTTCCAGGAATTACCGCCTTCCTCTGTTCTGTTCCCCCTTTCCGGACCCCTCCAGCTTGGGCAACGGATGCAATGATCCTGGACTGGTCCTACCTAGATCTTTACGCCTTCCCTCCATTCGGGATGATTCAAGAAGTAGTAAGGAAGTTTCGCTCACACCAAAATGTAAGGATGATTCTCGTGGCTCCCTACTGGCCGTAGAAGGAATGGTTTCCAGACCTGATCGATCGCCTCGTAGAATTTCTGAGGCTCCTTCCTGAGATTCCAAGTCTTCTCAGACAACCCCACGTCAGGAAGTTTCATCAAGGTCTATCCTCTCTGGCCCTGACAGGATTTCGACTGTCTACAGACTCGTCAGAGCGAAAGGATTTTCTAAGTCAGCATCAGAGGCTATCGCCAAAAGTAGACGCATCTCCTTCAATAGTGTCTACCAAGCTAAGTGGGCATGTTTTAGGAGTTGGTGTAGAAGAAAAAGTCTCTTCCTCTACGACATTTATCGCTCAGATAGCAGACTTCCTTCTCCATTTGAAATCATCTAAAAGGTTATCTGTCTCGACAATAAAGGGTTACAGAGTGATGCTCAGCTCTGTTTTTCGACATAGGGGTCTAGACATCTCGAACAACCAAGACTTGTCTGAATTAATTAAGTCTTTCAATATCTCCAAGTCCAAGAAAGAGGGGTCCTTCTCTTGGAATCTTGATGTAGTTCTTAAGTGGCTTTCTGACCCTCGCTTTGAACCTATTTGCTCTTCCTCTCTAAGGGATCTGACTTGGAAAACTCTCTTTCTGGTTGCCTTAGCAACAGCTAAGAGAGTATGTGAACTTCAAGCAATAGACAAAAGGATCAGTTTTTTACAAGGGAACGCAGTCTGCTCCTTTTTGCTACGATTTCAAGCGAAAAATGAAAACCCATCACATCCCTGGCCATGTTCCTTTTCAATTTCAAGCTTTTGGATATTCTAGGCACGGAAGAGGGAAGAGAGAGAGAGAGCTGTGCCCAGTACATGCCCTCAGATATTATTTACATCAGACAGAAGATCAGAGATTACTAAACTGGCTCTAGTGTTCGGTAAAAAACCCCCTCTAGACCCCTATCGAAGAATGCCATTTCGATTTTCTTGAGGGATCTCATCACTGAGGCACACACTCAATTAGCAGAGACTGACTTATCACAATTGAAAGTTAAAGCTCACAAGGTAAGAGCAGTTGCTACTTCAGTAGCATTCAAACACAATCTTTCTCTCTCCGCGATCCTGGAGGTAACTCATTGGAAATGCAAGTCAGCGTTTGCAATGCACTATTTGTGGGACGTCGAGACAGTTTATGATAAATGCAGTACTCTGGGACCTGTGTCCATAGCTGGCGTAGTGATGGGTGAGGAAGTGTAGGAAGTGTCCCTTCCTTTCCTTTTCTCTTCGCCTTGAAAATGGTGTTGAGTTCTTGGGGAGCCTGGGAGGGTATGATGTACCTGGAGCACCCACCAGTTTAGTGTTGGGTAGTGGTCTTGTTTTTTATCGTTTAATCATTATTTTTAATTATGATGTAAGCGACTTTGTTTTCTGGTATATTATTTTTGTGGTTATGTGCCCAGGGTAGGAGCAATTATGTATGCATTGCTGGCCTTTGGTGCACACCTTCGACGCAAAGCTTAGTCTTATGCTTCATCAGCCTTCAGAGTACTCCTTTACTGCGAAGTGTCCCACTTAAGCAGAGGTGCATATGGCCATGCCACTACAGGTTGAGATGAGCACCACCAGAGGCCATATCTACCTGCAGCAGCCCTCTCACCAGGTAAGGAACAACAATTATCTCATCAATTATAACTTAAGCCTTTGTCCATGATTCCCCTTCACCTTTCAATTTGGAATCAACTAAGTAATTACTGGGTAAGGTACTTACATAAAAATGACATTATGATAAAATTAAGTTTTATATATACTTACCCAGTAATTATGGATGGAGCCCACCCTCCTCCCAGAACATGAACTCTTTTTTGCATAAACAAATTGTCGTGTTGGCGATGTTGTTCCTCTTTCGTACCCTGAAAGTGGGCGGGGCATAGTCACCTACACAAAACAAAAGAATCGCTACCGCGGAATTCAGAATTCTAATTGCCGTTCAAGTAGAAACTTACCTTAGTAATTACTGGGTAAGTATATATAAAACTTAATTTCATCATAAAATTATCACATTTCATCCATTCTCCAAACTCCAACATAAAAAAAAACAATGCTTGGGGCTACACAAAAGATACAAAATCTCCATTACATAATTCAAAACAAAATCTCCATCATAGTTCATACCTTAACAGATACAAAAGTTTAACTTATTCCTATGTTAAAAAATAACCATACTATGCTGGAAAAATTTTGTAATAATCTCAAGAAACAGAAATTAGTGGATTCAGCTGTAAAAAATTAACCCATACTATGAATCTGATTTTTACCGACCTGAAAGTGCCATTACATCTCATATTTTGAGAGCAGCCAACTTAAAAAAAAAATTAGTTGCATTCCCATACTTACTTTCGCCTCAAGAGGACCCAGTTGTCACTAAAAGCTGTAGTGATTTCTCTACAATAAAAGATGCCTTAAGAATGAATTTTTATTTGGTTGGGTCTCATATGCCTTCAAATATGGTACCTTACATTTATAACAAAACTGAACCTTTTTGTGCTAAATGCATTAAAAACACCTTCCAATACAATTAGAATCTTATTTGATAACCACTGCAACTTACCTTAGTGCAGGAGTAACTTGGTGTTGTGATAGCAGGACTTCAATTATCTCATCATGAGCTGTATTGAGTCTGCAAAGCATATCTAGGCTTAATTGCTGGCCAGCTGAATAAACACCAACCAAAGAGAGTAACAAACAAGCCTGTAAAAGTGAAATTTGGGTACAAAAATGGCTAAGGTGAAGTACAGTTGCGAAAAAGTCCACCTGTTACACCTTGGTGAGAGACTTCGAAAAATTATATGGTAACAATGTTTACTAAGGGGGTGGGGCTCTTTATCTGTTAGCACGAGTTCCCCCAATCAGCTCTAGAGTTGTTTTAGTGGGAGTAGTCTTCAGGTATGTTTGGAATAAGACACAGAGAAAGAGAGAGAGAGAGAAAGAAAGAATTCTGAACAGGTTGTGTTGCTGCAACTAAGATTACTATCTCACTTTTAACAGACACCCGCACACGCAGAAACTAGACGTTGCTGATGAATCAAAAAGAAACAACTAGGGAGAGAGAAAATTCTACAACGAACAATAGAAAGTGAAGGACTCCCAAACTTGGTGTTGTAGTAGTAGTAGCGTTAAAGTAGTTTCACCAGACCACTGAGCTGACTTTCAGCTCTCATAGGGCTGGCCTGAAGGATTAGAATAAAATACCAGGTCTAGGCCTAAGGCCAAGCACTGGGACCCAATAGGTCATTCAGTACAATGATGAACGAATTAAAATGAAATTAAAAGCTGCACACATTTACTCATGCTTCCACACTAAAAAGGTACATTAAAATTCATAAGAAGTTAAGTAATATTTAAAAAAAAAATATTTTATCTAAATTTGACAAATTCTATAAGGGTTTTCGTCCTTTTATTATTTACTTATTTTTATATTAATTAAACCACAGTTCCTCATGAACAACAAAATTGGAATGACTGAAAAGGTAAAAGATTCTGACAAAATTTCATTCATTGATTGATTTCCAAAAGTTGGCAGTTGCTGTTGGTCATACTTTGGACACTCACAACACATGTCTGACTGTTGTTATTGCCTTGCACCCCTAGCATTCGGGAGCCGGGCCACGTGGGTTGCTCATTAAGTGTCCATGTGTCAGACGAATATGGCTTATTCTGAGACGCATTAGAATTACTTGTGCATGATGAACTCCATTTTTCAACATTAGGCTTTGTTTTAATTTATTATTTTCAGGTTCTTCATTCCATATATATTGCCATTTATTTATGATACCCACCTTTATGTGTGCTACATAGTAACTGGGATATTCACATTTGATCTTGTCATGTGGATTGCTTCTTTAGCTGCTTTATCTGCCTCTTCATTTCCCTTGATTCCTACATGGGCAGGGATCCAACATATTTCTACATTTTTTCCATTACTATATAAATTATGGAGAAATCATTTAATTTGTTGTACAATATTATTTTTTTATTTGTAACCCTGAATAGCTTCTATAGCACTTCTCGAGTCACTAAAAATATAAAAATTATTGAATGATGTTTCTTTAATTATTTTTATAGCTGATGCAACTCCACACAATTCTGCTGTGAATACTAAAGCATTATTAGGAAGAGAGAACTGATAAGTTTTGTCTTGGGACACTGCAGCATATCCCACTACGTGTTCTGATTTAGATCCATCTGTAGATATTGTGTAACATGGACCTTTTCGGCTTATATGCCCTATTGTATTTTGTCTATGGTGTTCTGGTGTATATGAGTAACTTTTTGATAAATATTTCAGGTGTGTACAAATCCTCATTTTATTCATTGTCCAGGGAGGAGGTTATTTTACTATGAAAGGCACTTGTATATTTATATTCAGCAATTCAAACAATCTTCTAGCTCTAATTGGGAAAGGTGGAGGATGGTTATTTATAAATACATATCTTGGTTCAAATAATTTTTTGTTGGAGAATCACTTGTCTGAATTCTTAGAGCACTTTTCATTGTCACTAGCTCCCTAAGGAGAGATAGAGGTAGTTCACCACATTCACCTTGTAAAGATTTTGGTGATGATCTAAAGGCTTCTGAGCATATTCTAAGGCCTTCATTGTGAACAGGGTCTAATTTTCAGTGATGCATCCGATCCTGAGCCATATACTTTGCTTCCATAATCAATGATAGACAGAACTGTTGCTTTATACAGTAGTATGGGTAAGTCTTGGGGCTCCCCAAGTAGTGTTCAACAGTTTTTTAATTAGATTTAATGCTCTTTTACATTTTGATTTTATGTATGTTATGTGGGCTTTCCAGTTCAAGTGAGTATCGAATACTAATCCCAAAAATTTTGTTGTTTGGCCAACTGGTATACTATAGTTTTTGATTTTTAAAACAATTTCACCTTTTCTCCGCAGTTTATTTTTTATAAAACATGACTGCTTGAGTTTTACCTATGGAACATTTAAAGCCTACAGATGAGGTCCATTCATCTATTTTTACTATGCTTTTATTAATGATTCATTCTGCATGTTTTATTTGAGATGCTGAATAATATATGGCAGAATCATCCATATACAGGTTACTTTTAATGTCAATAGGTAGATTATTGCTGATATCATTAATTGCTAAAGTAAACAGTGTGCCACTAAGGACGCTTCCCTGTGAAACACCATTTTCAAGTGGAAATGCTCTAGACAGAACATCATCAATTCTCACCGGAAAACTGCGATTTGTCAAAAAGTTTTGTATAAACTTTGGTAAATGTCCACGGATGTTGTTTTGTAAAGTTTTTAATATAGCATGCCTCCATGTATTATTGTATGCTTTTTCCAACGCCAAAAAAGACAGCTACAGTAATTTGTTTTCGTTCAAAACCTTTACATATATGGTCTTCTAAGTTGAGAGAGAATCTGACGTAGATCTGTTACACTGTGACCCAAACTGAGTGGGAGTCAAAATTTTATTTTCTCAAATGTGCCATGTTAGTCGAGCATTTACCATTTTCTCTAACAATAACCATAAGCAGCTTGTTAAAGAAACTGGTCTGTAATTATTTACAGTACAGGGATCCTTTCCAGGTTTGGGGATAGGAATTATTATAGCTTTATGCCATTCATCTGGAAATAAATTTCGAAGCCATAAATGATTATAAAACTAAAGTATGACTTTGCCAAAGGTGCTAAGTGGCAGATCATCTCTAAACAAATATTGTCACCTCCAGGAGCTGATTTATTGCTGTTTCGTGAGCATATTCCAACTCCGACATATTAAATTTTCTATTATAATATATATCTTCTATTGTTTCAAAATTTACTGCTATTCTATTTTATTTTTCTTCGAGCAGAAGTGTTCACCTAAATTTTATCACTACTTACATTTGCTAAATTTTCTCCTATTACATATTACTTATTTCTTTTCGATCAAGTGTTCTTTTCCCATCTTTTAATATTGCATGTCTAGGTGGTTTAACATGGGTGCCATTTATTTTCCTAAATTTTTCCCATATTTTTTGTATGGGAGTATTAGAGAGATCTGATACGTATTTCCTCCATGAAATGATTCTTCCTTAAATAACTTCTTTTTTAAATTTTGCAGGTATTTTGTTGTATAGAGGTTTTATTGTATCAATTTCTAGTAATAATATAGTCATTTTTTGTAAAGTTCCTTCTAATATCGGTAATGTTTTCCTTAATTTACTGAACTTTCTATTCAGATTATCTAATCGTCTCGCTATTGTATGTTTTTTATTTATTAATTCTGTTAGCTTATTGGACCACCATGGAACTTTGTGTTTTGTTGGATGGGGTTTTGATTTTGGTATTGCTTTATCAGCAGCATTCTTAATGAAATCAATGAGAAATTTATAAGTTTCATTATGGTCCCCTAAATATTCAAATGGTGGGATATTTCTAGTGTGCATTTCATATTGCTCCCAATCTGCTTTATAAATGTCATAGTGAGGGATATGTTTTGCAGGATTATTTTGTAATAAGGAAATTAATATTGGGAAATGATCACTGTTGTGCAAGTCATCAATTGTATTCCAATCTAATCTGTCAACTATACTTGTTGTACATAGAGTTAAGTCTACTGAAGAAAATGTTCCAAGTGCTTTTGGAAAATATGTGCTAATTTCGTCGTCATTTATACGGCACATGTCGTTTAAATCCATGAACTCTTCTATTTTACTCCCTATACTATTTGAGTTTGACAATTACAGTCCCATATTGGGTTGTGAGCATTAAAATCACCTACTAATAACGTAGGTTCCTTGGAATTGTTAAGTAAATCTTTAAGTTTATCAATGTCATTGCAGTACCTAAATTTCCTTCTTCCTCTCTAGATGTAGATACTAAGGTATATTTACCTATTGTTGATACTGTTTTGCTGACATGTTGTAAACATAATATTTCTGAGCTCGTCCCTGTGTCAGCCGGTGAAATTCCTATCAAGCACGAATTTCTAGGTATAGATATTGCTAAATATACCAGAGAAAAAAGCTATCAGGAAATGCTGGGGTAACTACCCCCAGATCAAACATCTATTATGGAATAGACGTCGGTATAGGTAAGGGTGAGTGATTGTTGTCACTGCCACAGGACTGCACTCTGTAGATATCCCAATGACAAAACCCCCGGAACGTGAGGAGCCGATCTAACGCCCACACTCACCTGCCTACCAACCGACGACCCCAGCGCCATCTGTACTCATTCCATACCAGCATGTTTTTCCTTTCGGAAGATATTTTTCTTGTGCTGGCTTTTGCCCTAATTTTCCTTGAGTTTCATCATGTCGTCAAGCAATTTCACCATTGTGAAGTTAAGTACCATCTTCTTGTCGGGTTTTTATTATCAGTGAGGCTTTTATTGGCCCGTAAGTTAATATTTACAGGGTCATATATTGGACACTCCCCGGCGTTCGCCCCCTCCGCCATGATGACCTTGAGGCACACCCTTACAGCTTGTTTCTGCAGGGGTTTCTCTCGGTCGTTACAATTTTACTCATTTTTCGTAATTCCCCTTCAAGAAGTTCCTTTTGGAGGTGTTTATCTATGTCGGGCGGTTCCTGGTACCTTGATTAGCCTCATTCCTCACGGAGGCTTCCTCCCCTTATCTTGGTTCTTACAGTTAATTCATGGCTGTTACCAGGCTCTCGCGCGGATAGATTCCCTCTCCAAGGTGGTGCTTTCTTTTTGTCAGTTTCTCTGATTTGTAGTGTAATGGATGACATGGATAATTCATTTATTGTGGTCCGGCTTGGCGTCAGGTGCAGCCAGTTGGCTGCCTACCTCCTGCTCGCCTCGCTCGTTAGGCTATACGCTTAGCACAAGTTCTTATAATTTTGTATATTCAATCATATTACATGTACTTATGTAGTTTTTTGGTTAACTTTAGCGGTACTTATCAGAAATTGATCCTAGCCTAGCCCTCTCGCTCCAATCGGTAGTTAGGCTATTCAGGTTAGGCTTTGGCATTGTCTTAGCTCCCATCTCTCCCGACTGTGTCGCTGAGCGGGGAGGAGGGGTAGGCTGGTCGAGGAGTTCCGTTTGTTGTTCCATCCGCCTTTACCGCCCCGTTTTCAATTCAGGGGCATCTGAAGCCCCATCCCCTCCTCCCTCTAATGAGGAGAGAGAAGGAAAAAATAAAACGGGGATCTTCTTTATGCATTGCCCTTCTACCCTATGGGTTTTGGTTGTTGGTTGGACTACGTTACGGGAATTTCTCTCCCTTCCACCCCTCTTCCCTCTCCTCTCTCTCCTCCCTTTTACTGTCTGGGTTGTGCCTTCAGAGGAGGGTGAGAGTTTGGCGTTGCTGTAGACTAATGCTGTTGTCCTATCCTCCCCTAGTACTTTTGGTGAGTGTCATGAGTCTCCCTGCGAGCAGGAAGTCGATACGTCTGTGTCGATACCCCGTGGGGAGTTTTAGTCAGTGTATAGGGGGTCCCCCGTCCACTTGAACATAACTCTCGATTCCACCATTCTAAGTACTGCCTCCCTGACTTTGCCAGTGGTGTGTCATCTCCCCGCGTGTGGGATGTCGGTCTCTTCGATCGTCACCCCGTGGGGGACTAGTCCGGTTCCCAGTTGAGAGTTACCCACTCTCCTGGCCTCCGTTCTAGTGTCAACCGCCGCTGGTGTTTCGTTGGTTCGCTCTCCTCCGGGTCGGGCTGAACTCTCGATCACCCTCAGGGTTTAAACATTTCCCAACTGGTTCCGCTCCGCCGTCCCCGGCCCTCCCGTTGCCTTCTTACCTGTTACCACTCCGATGGTTCTGGTTTTCAGTAGGTTGGCCGTAGTCACACCTAGTTCTCTAGCTGTATACTAACCGGAGGTAATGATTTACTCCGCCCTCCCCGCTGTAACCAAGTGGCAGAGGCACGGGATCTCGGAGGGGTCTGCGTCGGAGCACTTTGACCAGCAGTGTACTGCTATCCTATGTTGTTAACCATTTACTTACTACTGGTCTCCGGCAGTAATTATACCTTAAGTTGATTCTACAATTATGAATTGCATGATCCTAAGTTAAGGTCCTACTCCGTTGAACTATCTCCGGAGTTTCTTGATTTAATGTGTGTCATGTTTTGCTCTGGTTTATCGTCCCCGCCGAGCATTCCAGCGGTCCGTATAAATTAATGCTTGCTGCCGGACTCCAGCAATAATTATACTTTTAAGTTGATTTTATATTTAAGAGTTGCATGATCCTAGGTTGAGCCTGCTCCGGGCGAACTATCTCCGCGCTCCTTAATTTAGTGTGTGTCATGTTTTGCTCTGATTTATCGCTCCCGCCGGAATGCTCCGGGTTCGTATAAATTAATTAGCATGCTCCATTACCTGCTGTTGTTTAAGGCCCCTATCTCCGCCGGTTCTGCTCAGCGCTTTAAATTAGTGTGTTCATATACCTTCTCCTACTTACAGACAGTACGTTGTGAGGAGCCCGGTGCACTGCTGTGCTGCACCAGCCCTATGGGCACGTTGTCTGCCGCTTCTCATTCGGGCTGTGCAGTCCGGATCGATGATCTTATCGTGTGGCACCCGGACGGTTGTGAGGTTTACTTCGCTCTGTAATGAAAAGCGTGTCCAGGACGAGTCGGTAAACTATATTCATAGTTACCGCCTTTAGTTTACCTGGTTGCCTCAATTGTTTCAAGTACGTTATATTCTTGATATATTGCTTATATATATCTCTCTTTACCGAGCGCTAGGTTATTAAGTCCCTGCTCTCTTCCAGGCCGACCAAGCTTCCCGTAACGACGCCTTTGTTTTCCCTTCGAGCCTGGGTGGCTGGTTACGGCAGGAACGTTCCGTCGGGGAAGCCATATGTTCTGGATGAGAACATCCGAACCTGCTTTACCCTCGCGCCGGATCTCAGCGGCTGTTCCACCCAAAATCGCCGCTCCTGTCATCGAGCAGATCCGGGTAGAAACCCAGCCTACCCAGGACGAAAATTTGTGCGTGGAGGTGTCGGAGGAAGTGGCGGCCATAAACCTCGACCTGGAACCTATGAACACCCCAACAGGACCAGGAGGTAGGTAGGGAGGTAAGTGAGGCAGTGGGGCGGGCTCCTTTGATTCCCCCTTCATCCAACGCTTCTTCTTCGTTTCAGGGTTGTCAAAAATCTCTTACTTGGAGGACAGGGCGCAATCCGCTGTCCCCAAGTTGAAGAAGTCTTGGAAGGCGAAGGGCTATAAGTCCGCAGCCTCCTGCAAAACAACTCCCCTTCCTCCGGTGAAGCCCACAGGGACGCTAGTCCGGCGGCTTCAAGAGAGGCAAGGCCACTCCTCTGCTAAGGGAGCGAGTTTGAGGGCAGCTAAGGCTGGCCCTCCTCGCCTTCCTGCCTTTGACCCGGAGGCATTTGCCAGCATGCTCTTGCAGAAGTTTTCCTCGGAGGTTGTTGCGAAGCTTAACAAGCTTACGGAGAGGCTGCAGAGCCAGGAGAGTATGCTCTCCGGGCTCATGCGCTCCCGTGGGTCAGCAGTTCATTACCCCATTCCGGATGCCTCCGCCCTCCCTCCATTTGACAAGGGAAATCCCTGGCGTTTGGCCCTTCATGCTCCCCGGCATGAAGATATAACGATCGAGGGTCTAGGCACGCGCAGGCTCGAGGAATTGGAATTCTTTCCTCCTGATCTGCTGCCCCCTTACCCAGGCTTCGCCAGGTTGATGGAGGAAGCTTGGGTAAGGACGGATAAGGTCCCGAAGGAGACAGTGATCTTCCCAAGGGACCAGGCGCAGTCTACATTGATGCGCACTTTTAATGAGTGGCAGGCGGAGAACACGGTTGACCCCCTTCAAGGCAACTTCACGATGTTCTCGTTGGGAGATCGGATCCCACCCCTGCATGACTAAGGTGGCTCGCGACCGCCCAAGCATGCTCGGAAGGTAAGCCGTTGCCTCAGCTCCGGGAGACTGATCCCACCTCTGATCTTCCCTGGAGACGATGAATTTTGGAAGGATGCCCCGCCACTTTACAACGGGTAAGCTGGACCCGGAGGCGATCCACCTTGTTCAGCGAGCAGCTTCCCAAACTGCCGGAAGCCCTCCTGAAAGCAGAGTTTGAGGCTAGGTGTCGGTTGAGCCGATCATTGAACTCCCTGTGCCTGGCGGAATCAACCGCAGTGACGTTTTATGATGAGCCACTCTTTCAAGTTCTGACGAAGTCTCTGTTAGCGGGATTTCAGGCGGACTTGTTTGACTTCATGGTAGCGCGGATGAACTAACGCAAATTCATCTTCGCCGACGCTACCATAAGACATGAGCCTAACAAGCTCATGAAAAGCTCCTTCTGGGGAGCTAGTCTCTTCCCAGAAGAAGAAGTCAATAATGTCCTGGCTGAGGCAACCAGGGCAAAACTCAGAGTCTTTGCTCCCGCTGGGTATCCCCGCTTTTAAAGGAAAACCCCGAGTCCGCCGGCCCTCAAAATAGACCTGGCAAGAGATACAGGAGGCACAGAAGACAACACCAGCAGGCTGTTGTCCAGGCTGTACCTGTCTCGCAAGTTTGCCAGCCTTCTACCTCTAATGCCCAACCTCAACAGTTCGTGCTGGTGCAGCCAGCTCAGCACTCCTTGCCGCGCCTTCCTTCGTGGCGTCTCCGTATACAACCCTCCTATGAGGGCCAGGGGTCGTTCGAGGCCTTTATAGGGACGCAAGGGGGAGTAGAGGAAAGGCCTCCTTCAGAGGCAAGGCTGCCGCGCGACCCCTCTCCCGGGGGAGAGGAGGCCGAGGTAGAGGAGGCAAACCTGCACCTTCCCAGTGAGACCAGTCAGGTGGGCGGCAGACTTCGCCTGTTCAGGGACCAGTGGACCTTCAGTCCGTGGGCCCACAGTATAGTCTCCAAAGGTTTGGGGTGGAGTTGGATCAGGGCCCTCCCCTCTGATCAGATTTCATCAGCCATCTTCCAAAGCTCTGGGACTTTGCGGCAGAATTACTCAAAAGAGGGCCATAAAGAAAGTGAGACACCTGAAATTTCAGGGCAGACTGTTCAGTGTTCCCAAGAAAGGCTCCAGTCAACAAAGGGTAATCTTGGATCTCTCGCGTCTCAATCTTTACATACAATGCTACAAATTTCGCATGCTTACAATCACGCAGGTACGGACTCTACTTCCTCGTGGAGCCGTCACCACCTCTATAGATCTTTCAGACGCATATTATCATGTCCCGATTGCGCGGAACTTCTCTCCCTTCCTCGGTTTCAGACTGGGGAAACAAGCCTACTCCTTCAGGGTCATGCCATTCGGGCTCAACATAGCACCCAGAATTTTCACAAAACTGGCGGACACGGTAGTGCAGCAGTTACGGTCCCGGGGGATATCGCTGGCCGCATACCTGGACGATTGGATAATCTGGGCATCCAACGCCAGGGAGTGCCGGAGAGCTACGGCCATGGTGATCGAGTTTCTGGAATCCCTAGGCTTTCAGATAAACAGGGCGAAGTCCCGCCTAACTCCGGAGGCTCGATTTCAGTGGCTGGGTATCCAATGGGATCTGATTTCACACAAGCTGTCTATTCCGCCAGCCAAACGGAGAGAAATAGCCAAAGCCACCAGGCAATTCCTCAAAGGCAGGAAAGCCTCTCTCGCAGAACGCAAGAAAGAATCCTGCCTCTTCAGTTCGCCAAAACTGAAAAGACATAAACAGTATAGTCTCCAAAGGTTTGGGGGTGGAGTTGGATCAAGGGCCTCCCCTCTGATCAGATTTCATCAGCCATCTTCCAAAGCTCTGGGGACTTTATGCAGAATTACTCCAAAAAGAGGGCCATAAAGAAAGTGAGACACCTGAAATTTCAGGGCAGACTGTTCAGTGTTCCCAAGAAAGGCTCCAGTCAACAAAGGGTAATCTTGGATCTCTCGCCTCAATCTTTACATACAATGCTACAAATTTCGTGATTCACAATCACGCAGGTACGGACTCTACTTCCTCGTGGAGCCGTCACCACCTCTATAGATCTTTCAGACGATATTATCATGTCCCGATTGCGCCAACTTCTCTCCCTTCCTCGGTTTCAGACTGGGGAAACAAGCCTACTCCTTCAGGGTCATGCCATTCGGGCTCAACATAGCACCCAGAATTTTCACAAAACTGGCGGACACGTAGTGCAGCAGTTACGGTCCCGGGGATATCGCTGGCGCATACCTGGACGATTGGATAATCTGGGCATCCAACGCCAGGGAGTGCCGGGAGCTACGCCATGGTGATCGAACTGGAACCCTAGGCTTTCAGATAAACAGGGCGAAGTCCCCCTAACTCGGAGGCTCGATTTCAGTGGCTGGGTATCCAATGGGATCTGATTTCACACAAGCTGTCTATTCCGCCAGCCAAACGGAGAGAAATAGCCAAAGCCACCAGGCAATTCCTCAAAGGCAGGAAAGCCTCTCGCAGAACGCAAGAAAGAATCCTGGGTTCTCTTCAGTTCGCAAAACTGAAAAGACATAAACAGAGTGTGGCGGAGACGGCCAATGTCAAGCTCAGGGACAAGGTGTCTTTAATTTCTCCGGTGTTGAGGAAAAGACTCCGGCCGTGGTCCACAGTCAAGGGTCTTTCAAGTCAGTTCCCCTTCAATTCCTTCCCAGCTCTAATAATCCACACAGACGCTTTAAGCGGCTGGGGAGGGTACTCACCAAAAGAAAAGGTACAGGGTACATGGTCCACTCTGTTCCACAATTCCACAAACATTTTGGAGGCGATGGCAGTGTTTCTAACTCTGAAAAATCTTTGCCCCACCAACCAGATTCATATCAGGTTGGTGCTGGACAGCGCAGTAGTGGTACATTGCATAAACAGAGGGGTTCCAAATCGAGTCGGATAAACCAAGTGATGATAGCCATTTTCTCCTGGCGGAGAAGCACGCTGGCACCTATCAGCTACCCATCTAGCAGGAGTCCGAATGTCATTGCAGACTCCTGTCCAGGCAACTCCGCTGGAGTCAGAATGGTCCCTGGACGTAGCTTCTTTCAGATGGATATGCCGTCAGGTTCCGGGCCTTCAGGTGCACTTGTTTGCCACGGAGAGCAATCACAAACTCCTTGTTATGTTGCTCCCAACCTGGATCCTCGAAATCCACGCTACGGACGCAATGTCAGTGGACTGGAACAAATGGCAGAAAATCTATCTTTTCCCGCCAATAAACCTGCTGTTAAAGGTGTTGCACAAGCTCAGGTCATTCAAAGGTCAAGTGGCTCTGGTAGCTCCCAACTGGCCGGAGAGCAATTGGTTCCCCTAATTCTGGAGCTCAAACTACGGTGTCATCAAATACCTGAAGCCACAGCTGACTCAAGTAGTGCAAACACGGACTGTGTCAGCTTCCTCAAGAATTCTGAATGCCCTGGCTTTATGGACTTTATGAAATTGCCACTCAGAGAGGTGCGGATATTGATCCCATTAATACTCTGTTTCTGGAATCAGATAAAAGAGATTCTACCTCAGACAGTACGATTCAGCAGTTAAAAAGTTAGCATCTTTTTGAAGGAATCTGAAGCTCAAGTCATGACCACCAATTTGGCAATATCATTCTTTAGATCACTGTTTGAAAAAGGTCTGGCTCCGGCCACCATTACCACAGCGAAATCAGCTTTGAAAAAGGTGTTTTTGCATGGCTTTAAGATTGATTTAACAGATTCAGTGTTTGTCTGGTCCTCTTTTTATCAGGGAAAAAGGAGGAACGCTTTCTTTAAAGGCTATAAGACAACAAATTCTGTACTTCATTAAGCAAGCTAATCCGGATTCAGTCCCTAAGGCTCTTGATATCCGAGCAGTGGCTACCTCCACTAATTATTTTCATATTATGAATTTTGATGAGCTTAAGAAGTACACGGGCTGGAAATCTCCATCAGTGTTCAAACGCCACTATCTGAAATCACTGGAAGCTCTGAAGTTCCCTGGGGTGGCAGTAGGGAGCATTGTCCCTCCACCTTAAAATTAACCTTTAATCCCTATCCTTCCCCCCCGCCCACCTGCCTCATTTACTTGCCCTGCCATTTTCTCCTGGACCAGACATGCTTCACAGCCTGGCTCCTCATATTATGTTGTAAAATTTTGCGGTGTTAGTTTTTAAGTTTGCAGCTTGTTATGTTTACTGTAATTTAGTTTCAAGCCGGAGGTACCTTTATAAATTTTTCTGTCGTTTATTTAGTCTTAGTACCTTCCCATTATAATATTATTTATGTACATAGTTGTTTCTCATGTCCTTTACTGTGATATTAATTGTACCCCTAGTTATAACTCAGTTTATGTGCCTATACCCTTGGTATTTAATCATGTTTTGAGGGATAATTAAAACTATTTTCAGTAATAGTGTTTTTATACATGTTCACCTAACTATTCGCTCCTTTTAAACTTTCACCAAAGCTTAGTATGATTCTCTGTCATAATTTCACCGGCTGACACAGGGATGAGCTCCGAAAAGGGATTTTGACAAAGGAAAAATCTATTTCTGAGGGAGGCCCTGTGTCACCCGGTGACCCTCCCCGAGTAGGCATACCAAGCTTGTGGAGGGTGCTAGCCTGGAGTGAGTACAGATGGCGCTGGGGTCGCTGGTTGGCGGGCAGGTGAGTGCGGGCGTTAGATCCCCTCACGTTCCGGGTTTTGTCATTGGGATATCTACAGAGTGCAGTCCTGTGGCAGTGACAACAATCACTCACCCTTACCTATACCGACGTCTTTCCATAATAGATGTTCGATCTGGGGTAGTAACCCCAGCATTTCCTGACAGCTTTTTTCTCTGGTATATTTAGCAATATCTATACCTAGAAATTCGTGCTTGATAGAATTTCACCGACAGGGCCTCCTCAGAAATAGATTTTTCCTCTGTCAAAATCCCTTTATTGGTTCATATTCCCCTAGTAATCATTGTATTTCTCCCAAATGTAATCTGGTCTGTAGACCATTTACGTTCCATTGTATAATTATTGAAAATATTACGTTAGTCTGTTCAAGTGTTATTTTCTTTTTGTGGATCATCAATTCACATTTTTTCTAAAATTTTATTTACGATATTTATTCTTCTTTATATGATATTAGGTGTCCAATGCACATACAGCCCTTTTGTAAGTGTCTAAACCAGCAGTTTGTTTAGTTCTGTATCTTATAAAATTTTGTATGGTGTTTGTTAAACTCTTGTTGTGCTTTTGCTTTTGTTGTACATTTAAATGAAACACTTATTACATCCACGTGTTTTCAAATGTTTTTTTTCGTTTACTCTTGTTGTTCCAATTACCGGTGATGGAGTAATCTCTTCTCCCATAATCATTTTTGTCAATGGTTAACACCTCCACTATTTCTTTGATGTTCTGGATATCTGTTTCCATTGGTTTTACTATTATTTTAGGAGAAAAGGGTATACTGTATTCTTATAATTTTTTGGTTAATGTTCTTTCTTCGGGTCTCCCTCGTTAGTTTAATTGGTGTAGCTCTAATAATAGTCGGTTTTTTGTTGGTCTTGGGTGGAGTTCTCTCTAGAGGTCTCTTTTATTTCTTTAGCTTCTAATTCATCATAACTTTCTTCTAATATTTCTGTGGTACTTGTATTATCTCCTTGTGCTTCCATTTCTGTTAATATTTCAAAAGGAATTTGAACAAATATTTATATACGTTTCTTGGTTTTTTGCTGTATTAGTTTCTTCTTGCAAAGTAGTTATTTTTCCTTGGGATTTATATACCAGGGTTTTGTTACTCTCACCAATTCCATTTTTGTTTCATTGCTCTTATTACAGAAAAAAACATTCGTTTCCTAGCGGGCTCATGTATTCCTCTAACTTTTAGTTCTAATTTGGCTTCTTTTATAGGCATTCCCATTCTTTCCTGAATTTCAATTCTGTATTATATGTATAAAACATACACTCCTTAGATCTTGCATGGTGATTCTGTCCACAGTTCACGCATTTCGGTTCACCACACCTCCGCTGTGTGGTATGTTTGTCAGATCCACAATTATGCACAAACTGTATAGATGTATTACAGCAATTTTTCCTTGTATGTCCATACATACTACAGTTTTGGCACTGTAGTGGTTTTGGAACATACGGTCTCAGTTCTCTGCTTTGGCCCATGGTTTAACTTTTAAGGGTAATTCATGGCCTTCAGATTTTGTCTTTGCTATTCTCAGTGCTTTTCCATTACTCCGTCTACTGGCTGTGTCGTATATTTCACAATCTTGTACATTGTTGTACCTTTTTTTAAGGGAATTCTGCAATATATTTTTTTCTATTGGTTCTTCATCATTATCAGGGAGCACTATGGTACCCTGTACACTGTTCATATTGTCATGTTTTTTATTTGTACCTATATATTATCAATATTTATCACAGTCAAGTAGTTTTCCGATTGATTTTTTGTTGAGGTTTCTATCAACCACATCTGATCTTTTATTTGTCTGAATGACATTTCAGTAGTTGAATGTCGATTTCAACAGGAAGTTTTCTAATTTCAATGCTGATATTTTCTTCTCTGTTTCTAAGGTCAGGAATCTTGACTAACTTCCACTTCCAAAGAGGTAGTCAAAGTGAGTCAAGATATTTGCTTTTTTGGTTTGCTTTTACTGGAGTATAGGATTCTAGTGTAATTACATTAGGAATTTTATTAGATTTTTCCAGAGAAAGGTTGTCACAGAAAGTTCCAGTGGTTGTCAACTGTGCTGAGTCACTACCATCAAAGGGTCGAGGGGTACTCAAATCTTTATTTTTACTTGTCATAAAGATTTGAGGCGAAAAAAAGAAAAATTACACCTGAAAATTTTAAGAAGATATCATTAGTCTTTCATGAAGTTTGTTCTTCCACCAATGGCACAAGTGAAAGCCGACTCCAGAATGTCTGCGTCCCTACCCTACCCCACAGGGGATGGCACAACATGATTAGAGTGGCCCAAGTGTAAGCCAGACCCACTTGCTAGGACCGAAGGTATTGCGACAATACTGTCATCCTCACCCCAATCACATTAAGGGCAAACTGGCTAGAATGGCCGAGAGTCCTATCCCCAGAATCAGACCCCCCTGGAATCAGTGGTCCAGCCCTAAAGAACAGTTCCGCCTTTGAGCTATCAATCTGATAACTCTCAGGTCCGAACATTATCAGGCAGTTGATGGTCCTACCACAGTTCTCACTATTTAGCTTCAGATATAAAACCAATCCCAGCTATGATATCTTTTCCTATTTAACAGGTCCAATAAATTTTAGCAAAAGTGGAAAATACCACAAAAATTAATCCAAACAAGTATATAATCATATGAGACTCTCTGACTCAAACACGGGAACAAATTCCTGGGGTTCAGGAGCCCCCTCACCACATCGATGGGGAAACTTGGTGTAGACTTTTAACATTCCCATATGGTAAAGTTAATTTGTTTGCCAATTGTTTATATTCAGAGGTTGCATGTATTCATGGTTGGGCTTGTACTCCCTCTTGAATACACTGTAGAGGCAGTCCCTACACGCCGTTCATTATGCTGTATGTTTTTATATTAATATCTTTATTGTAGGAAATGAATTGCAATCATGCTTATTGATTTAAACATGTGACAGTGATATCATAATTAATTGATACAGTAACCAGAAAACCTGATAACTTGTGTGACAGGCTCATAATATCCTGTTATTATGAAGGTCGTGATAATGCTAATAACAAAAAAAACTTTGAAACTATGGTAAACCTAATGTATTATATAATAAATATGATCAATATATAAGGATAGATAGAAGGATAATGATAATGCCATTATCAAAGGTTAACTGGAAGCCTAATGAACATAACTCTGTTATGATTAAGTCACGTTAATTTAAGTCACAGTAAAGGAACCTGTTCACATTTCTTTTTTCTTGTCGTTTACTCCACCCCTACCTCTGAAAACTTCTCCAACCACTCATACATTAAAACAGCTTGAGAGCGGATTGGTGGAATTCACGTTAAGAGAGGAACAGCACGACCTTTAGTAAACAGTGGTTCAAACAGACAATTAACAATTTGTGATTAAGAAGGCATATAAAATTTTAAACGTAATCAACGACAGTAATGACCTGAGACGTTGCAATGCCAGATAACAGCCAATCAATCAATCAGCCCCAGTAGTCGTGTGATATAATATATATCACTCTGTTCAGTGATAATGATATAACTGCTACAGCACCCACATTACACAATAATAAGTTTCAGTCAGCCAATCAAGGCTAGACTTAAGTGTTATATAAACCCTGATATGTTTCTTCTGCTAGTATTCGTTATCGTCTCCAAATGGATGACAACAACAGCATACGTATAGCTCTCCAAGTGCAGATCGTCGCTCTATGAGAAACTGGGATTCCAATACCCACTGTCACACAGTATCTTGCCGTCTCCCCTACAATAGTGAGTAAATGGATAAGGAGACACTCTGAGACTGGGAATTTTGCCGACTTGAGTTAGCAATTTATATATTGTGAACTATAAACCTGTGAAATAGTGAAACTCAAATTACAGTTGCCTTGGTCCTGTTGAACTCGTTATTAGTGATTCTTTTTACTTCTCAGAATACCAAATAGCAGTCCCAAAAGTAGACAGGCTACAATTGTGTTTTTTAATTATCTAGGTATCTATAGGTTATTTACATATTTTAGTTCGAAGACCTCTGCCAAGGACTACCCGTCAGCATGACAATGACATTCAACGAGCAGCAGAAGATCCTTTCAACCGATGCTGTTGCTATTCGTGAACGTCTGGCATTGAATGTTTGGCTATGACGGTGTGAAGATGTCTGCATGAGGCAGGACTTCATCATAGAATTCCTCCCAAGAAGGAATTTCTCGCCGAACAGCATCGTACTGATAGGCTTGCCTTCACTCAACAGTTTGTGGGGAAGGATATAGAATTCTGGTCTCGAATTGTATCCACAATCAACAAAGATAATCATTTTGTCAATAACCATCTATTTTCCATTAAGTTATATTGCCATGAGAAGTGTGAAAATAAAAACATTTCATTGGGTCTACTATGGCCAGATTTCAGGCATTAAGCAAATGCATTAATAATGTTAAGAATAATCACATATACAAACTAATAATTATAGAGTACAGCCTGTTTACTGAATCAAAGAACACCATATCATAACAGACCATTGCTTATCAAACTTAATTCTATTATAGGTATTCATCCTTTTAGAAGAAGAAACATTAACTTATTGCAAGGGTTGTTACTTAGCATTTTATTTCCCACAACTATATCGTTATCATCACTATCACGAAAAGCAAAGCGTAAATTGTTAGTAATATGATTTTTCTTCAGATACCACCAAAGAAACATTTATGAGGAGGCCAAGAGTGGGCACGTCACCATGAACGTGTGGGGCTGGATCTCCTTAATTATATGGGTGATGTCACCACGATTGAAGGGAGCTTCACTGGTGAAAAATACATTGAAATTCTTCTGGATTTCTTCCTCCCTCACTTCAGCAGCGGAATTATCCCTTCCCACCTGGTCTCATCATCTTCATTCATGACCGCTACCCCATCCATACGGCTAGGATAGTCCAGGAATGGTTTCAAGGTCAAGAGGATCTGCAATTGTCCAACTGGCTGAGTAAGGGTGCACACATGAACCCCATAGAGAATACTTGGGCCAATTTGGTAAACTGTTGGGAGCCTGAGAGGCAGAGGAGACCAGGTCAACTTATGGACCACAGTTGAACGCAATGGGAGCTCTTCTGCAACCAACCACAGTTCGTCAAAAACCATGTAGCTTCTATGCCCAACAGATTGTGAGAGGCGATCGAGAAGGAAGGTGGTTGGACATCTCACAAAGGTTAAAAATAAATGTAAAAATTGCGTGTGTATATTTGGATTACCCTATGACTTCCGCTGAAACTCCATGATGTATGATGACTTGGCACCGCTCCAAACAATGTAAAAATAAAATCATAAACAAACCTATGCATATGGTTTAGCTCCAGGTCATGATTATCATCATTTATTTATTAGAAAGGTGAAATTGATATCTAAAAAGTTCAAAATCACAATGGGCAGATAAATGATTGAAGGGGTTGTTTAACATAGAGACGTCTGCCTCTTAGTTATCCTCACACGAATGATGATGATGATGATAATAGCGAAAGGAATTTCTGTCCGTATGACATTAAAACTTTTATTACAATTAACAGAAAATATAAGCCAAGTAGAAAATGATGCGTTTACCCTTAAAATAACACGTAATAACTGTTATTGTAATGAACGGCGTGTAGAGAATAACCCTACGGTATATTCACGAGGGAATACAAGCCCAACCATGAATACATGAAACCTCTGAATATAAACAACTGTTATCATTGGCAAAAGAATTAACTTTACCATATGGGAATGGTTAAAGTCTACACCATGTCTGGGAGTCATCCTTCACTTTCTATTGCTCGTTGTGGAATTTTCTCTGTCCCTAGCTGTTTCTTTTTGATTCATCAGCAATGTCTAGTTGTTCTCTCTCTCTCTCTCTCTCCTTTTCATTCTTTTTCCATATATATATATATATTATATATATATAATATATATATATATATATATATATATATATATATATATATATATATATATATATATATATATATATATATATATAAACATATATATATATATTAAATATATATATATATATATATATATATATATATATATATATATATATATATATATATATATATATATATATATATATATATAAGAAAGAGAGAAGTTTAACCCATCTTTCTTTCTTTTAAATACCTTGTTGTTGAATTCAGAAAATATACAGTACTATATTAGTAGCATTAGGAAAAACTAAAAAGATACAAACTTCAACATTAAATTTTTTGAAGAAGAGCTTTTCGTTAGCCATACACACTATCCACAAGCAAATCTACCCCTCGTCCACTCATCGGAGTCTCAACTAGCCCACCTTACCCCCACCAATTTCAGTAGTAGCAAAGCCAGGCTGAGGGCATTGGTACAGCAAAAGCAAGACGTCTGTCAGTTTGAATCACATTTTGGAATTCCAAAACCTGTAAGATTGCTTAACAATAATGCCATCCCCCCCCACCCCCCAATGTAGTTTAGCCAAGGTTAGAGGGTCTTAATGTCATATCTGAACTGCATACTTAGCGCAGTGGTATTTCTAAATGACATCATGTGACTTTTAATTACCTAATATGAGAGGACACTTTCAACACCACTGAATTCTTGGGTATACTCAGTCCATTGCTGCTGCTTCTCTTTATAGCTTCCTATAAAAGTATAGTAATTGTAGGAAATGCACTGCAACCGATACTGTACACAGATAACCACTTGGCTTACGTGATAGGGTTAACATATCCTGTTAAGATGTTCATGATTGTCGCCAATACCAAAATAACTTTAAAATTTTGATAAATTATAAATATTGTGAAATGAACATGACTGATATAAAATAACAGATACGGTGGTAATGACAACGCCAAAGTCGAAAGTTAAATGGAATCTTAATAAACAAGCTTCTGTTAAAAGTGAGACAGTAATCTTGGTTACAGTCAGATAACCTGTTCAGAATTCTCTCTCTTTCTGTGTGTGTGTGTGTGTGTGTCTTACTCCAACCATACCTAAAGACTCCTCCCACTAAAACAACTCTAGAGCTGATTGGGGGAACTGTGCTAACAGAGAAGGACCCCCATCCCCTTAGAAAATACTGTTACCATATAATTTTTCGAAGTCTCTCACCAAGGCGTAACAGGTGGACGTGTTCACAACTGTACATTCTAATGGGTTATGCCTGTTCCCCGCTATTAAAACTATGGTATGCTGGCTAGAACGTGACAGTGGTAGGAAACACCAAAGAGCTTTACAATCACCGTTTCATTGCCAAACTATTACTCATCCTTTTAATCTGTACTGTACATGTTCCCACTCTTTTACTCCCTCTCTTAAGTCTGATTGCTTCTACAACCCATACATATTAATGTAACAGGGAGCTTTCATACCTAGTAATTGAAATCTTTAACCATTATTTACTCCTATGGAATTGTCTTTTCCTCTCTAGTATTTACTATTATGTCCTTTTTATATTGTGAAATATGAATACGTCCACACTTCTTTAAATTTTTTTGTTTTAAAAAGGAAGAAAAAGTCCAACTCCAGGATTAAAGATTTTTTTTATGCCATTCAATCTGGCATACCAGTATGAAAATTTCCATATTTCAATTTTTTTTAGATAAAAAGTGAATTCTGCATAAACCACATACAAGATCGTTCACACACCCTAACACATTCATTAACTAGATAGCCTTAGTATCACTTGAGTGGTATGCCCTACTGAGTTGCTGCTGAATTTTCAAGTGAGAAAATTATTTTTATCCCCCATGAAAAGGAATTTAGGGGCAAAGACTGAAGGGAATTCTCCAGTATCGCTATACACAGTGAGAGGTAGAATGGTGCAGCCATATTTAGGAGGCCTGTTCCCCTACAGTTCCCAGTTGAACTGCAGCTTATTTATTTTGATTCTTCCCTCCAAACACTGTAATTATGGTTTTATCCCAAATGGTAATACTCTTGAAAGTTCATATGAGAAAACAAAAGTAACTGTGACTGATTTATGAATATATTCATACATATGTATGTCAATGCACATTCATTCACTTGACTGTTTTGTACTACTATGATATATTTAGTAAATGCGATATTTATCCAGTTTTCTTTTATTTCAATAACATAGAAGCCATAAGGAATATAGCCAACCCGCGAACAAAACGGGACGCGAAACGCTTCCTCGGGATGGTTCAGTACTTCCGCAGGTTCATCCCAAACTTCGTGGATGCTGCTGCCCCCATCACAAACCTCTTCCGGGGAAAGCAGCCATTCAGGTGCACAGAAGAATGCAAAAGGGCTTATGATAATTTAAAAGCCGTATTAATGACAAAACCGGTCCTACATACCCGCGACTACGAACGGCCTTTTGGTAATTCTAAGTATTAGCTACCCGCCTGTTTTTACCTTGGAAACTGGTTTTTTCTCCACTTTTACGGCTTCTGATAACGGAGGCAAGTTTGTTTGTTGGCGGCCAAGTGTCATTTGCCCCCTAACTCTATTCAACAGCAAAGGGGGACTGTGGGAAACCGGGGGAAAACAGAGAAGTGGAGTGGACATGCTTACGTTACGGGAGCGCTGGCTGGAGGGGAAAACGAGAGGGAGCCATACGTAAAAGGGAGGGAGCGGCTGAAAGGGTGGGGGGTAATGAGGCAGGGAGAAATTTCCTCACGTGCCCCAAAAAGCGGGGGTAAGGGGAAGCGGTGCAAGGAGGGGTGGGGAGACAGGTTGTGAAAGCAGGAAACACGCGTCGGGAATGAGTGCGGGTAGAAAGCGTAACACTGGGGGTGGGGAGGAGGAAACACTGCCTGGTAATGGGGCGGGGACAAAGTGTGGCCGACAAAAAACAAACTTCACCAACTTTACCTACCAGAAGCTGTAAAAGTAGAGAAAAAACCAGTTTCCAAGGTAAAAACAAAAGCGGGAAGGCACTTAGAGCTGGCTGGAAGGAGCAACCTGGCAGGAAAAAACAATTTGCAGATAAAGTTAACACCAACAGAACTAACTGGCCTTACCTTAGGGACCGGGAGGGTAGAGATCAGCTGCTGCCTTTAAAAATGCGTGGAACCTGGTGTTGGGGTCGAGGAAATGAATCTTAAAATAGGCTTCAGCCAGGTAGCCTACAAAACTGTACTTCCTCCTGACAAGCTTGATTAACCGTTCGTAGTTACCTAAGTAGTAGGTAGAAAAGTTGCGGTAACTGATATAGCAGTTAGCGCAAGACACTGGGAGGGTGTGCCGAGTTATGGGCTCAGACGAACGCGTCGTTGATGGAAGGGATTCAGCCACTGTACTGAACAAGAAACGCAAAATCTGTATGTTTTAAGGCGTAGGAATGGGTAGCAGATAAGGGCTGTGGTGGGTCAAGTGGGGTTTTGGCACAATTAGGTGTTAGGGGAAGGGTCTGCGTGAGGTAGTTGGGGACTTGCTGCGACGGTAACAGGAATGGTTTTGTTGAAAAAGCTTCGTGCTGGTTATGACAGTAAAGCAAAGAAACCATAAATGCTTGAGAAAAATGTGGCTGGGCAAAATGTATCTTTTGGGGTACAGATATGCTTTCGCCGTGTTTTGTACTGGGTTGGCGGGTTAAATGCATTACGCCGTGATTAGTAATGGGTTTGGGAAATGGAATTCCGCTGGTTATGATAAGGAAGCAGAGAAACAACGCTGCCGTGCGAAAAATGTGTGTAGGGAAAGTTTTTTGTTTTTGGGGTACAGATACACTTTCGCCGAGTTTAATACTGGGCTGGCGGGGTAAATGTATTTCGCTGTGTTTAGTACTGGGTTCGGGGAAATGGAATCCCACTGGTTATGATAAGGAAGCAGAAAAACGTTGCTGCCGCGCAAAAAATGTGTGTAGGGAAAATTTTTTTTGGGGGGGGTACAGACACACTTTCGCTGAGTTTAATACTGGGTTGGCAGGGTAAATGCATTTTGCCATGTTTAGCAGTAGGTTCGGGGGAATATAATCTCCCTGCGCCGCGTTCAGTACTGGTCAGGGGGGGGGGTACCTGTGTTACAACAATTGCAGGTAAGTGCAACCAAGAACATTGAAACTTATAAGAATAAACTCAAAAGTGTATATGTGTTTTCTTTGCTGTGTTAACTAATAGTTTGGGAGGATGCATGCAGGGTGTGTTAGATTCATGCGTAGAGATAACAGATTAACAAGGTACTGAACTTGCCAGACGAAATATGAATCATTCAAAACAGACATACCTGTGCCCTGTCATGTGCAAGATGCGTATGTGGACCCCAAAAAGGACAGCCCCCCAAGGAGAAGGGCGTGTTAGCAACTTTGAGTGGCAACGTTTAGGGGGTTTTCCTCGGTGGGGGGCTAACAGCGTAACATGATTGGTTAGATAAGTGTTTGGGGGGTTAGCCCCCCAACCTCCGAGTTTCCTTAGTAAGGGAGTGAGGGATGAACCAGTGGCTCCCCAATAAATGTTCGGGAGGACAGTAGTAATGGGAGGGGTTGCCTTTGTGTCGGCTCATTTAATGTTCTTGTTTGTTCACTGTTTATTTAGCGGTTCCTCATGTCTGGGGTGCCGTAAAAAGTAAATTGTGGCTGGTTTCTCATGCCTTGTCGGTTACCCCACCCACAACCCCGCTTTCCCTAGGGGTCCCCTAAATTGTAGGGTAGAAACGTGCAGGTTAGCCGTTACATAGCCAAATGACACTCTCCTGGGGGTATACCCCACCCATAACCCCATATTCCCATCGGGTCCCCTAGCTTGTTGGTTAAGGGGGAGCAGATCACCTGTCCCCGGGGTATACCCCACCCATAACCCCGCTTTCCCATCGGGTCCCCTACCCTGTTGGATGAACTTTTGGTGTTAATTACAGGTTAATTATATTCATCCAACAAAAATTAAAGGTAAATCCATAATTAGCAACCCAAACCCTGTAGTAAAAGTTAAGTTATAGTGCCGTTGCCACCGCGCAGCTACTACTTAGTTCTACTGGCCTTTTTGCCTAGCAGTAGATGCCAGTGACATCGGTATCAGAGCAGTGATTTCCACGAGAAAGAGGGAGTTAGGCACCCAGTGGCATATTATGCTAAGAAATTGAAGCCAGTTGAAACCCATTATAGTACTGTACCATCCAAAAGGAACTGCTAGGAATGGTGCTGGCAATAAAAAACTCTGAGTCATACCATGCTGACCACACTTTCCCACTAACGGTGTATACTGATCATAACCCCCTATGATACTTAACTACATTTAGGAACCAGAATAAACGTTTAATGTGATGGTGCCTCGATCTCCAGGACTATAACTGGAGAATTGAGCACATCAAAGGCATTGATAACAAGATAGCTGATGTCCTAACTTGGCAGCATAGCGAGTAACACCCTGGGGCCTTACTAGCACCCAAAACTCCATCTTAGGACAAGAAAAGCCAAAGCGGTTCTGAGCCAATACTTTTAATCCAGAGGGCGTGGCCCACCAGCCACATGGTGGTGGCACATTCCCCTGCCTTCTTCTAATTCAAGGAACTTCATTCCACCCCCTCCTCTCTTTTCATTGTATCAATTTTGTCCAAATTTGTGTAATGTAGAAGCCCTTTGATACCTTTGATTGAATTTAAGATATCAAGTGAGAACGAGTCGCTTCCCCTGATCAGTCTTTAGGCACTCAGTGCCACCAAGGCAGTGCCATGTTAGACAGCACCCATCAGTGCTCGAAAGAGAAATAACACGAGAGGTGTATCGTAATGTTAAGAAGCCTCTTAAAGGCAAACTAACCACATGCTGCTGTTTTATTAGAATTACAGAACTTATATGTAAATTAATTCTTAAATTTTGTCACCCGCCTCAAATTACCTTGACCTCGTAATCCTGAAGTAACGTATACCTTAGAACTGAAGGAAATTAATGTGCCATGTTAAAGTAGATTAATATTAATGTGTGTTGGGAATAAAGTAAAGTAAAGCATCTTTCATATTGTGTTGGGAGAAAAGTAAATTAAAGCATCTTTGCCAACTTCTTGAATATCAACATGCACACCCAAATGAAGGTGCGTATGTTTTCTTCTGTGGGGAGCTATTATAACTAACAAGAATCATCACTGCGTAGCCGACCCCAGTTGACCTAGATACCAACACATCAAAATTATCAACATTCCAATCTGTCCCCTTCCTTTACCTGGGGCAGACATTTAAATGGCACGGTCGAAAGGGGCAAGGATAAGAGGCTGAGTGTCACTCTCTTAAGCAGCTTAGCCCAACTAAGCTGCTTAAAACAACCATTCTAAAGGCAGATTGAGTTGGCTGAATTGTATTTTCACAGGATACCTGGGAGATACAAGCAGGTGGTCGGAACACCTAGAAAATGACACATCTTCAGCCCAGTCACCGCATGGTCCTGACATTGGGGCCCCTACCCTTGGCAGTTGCCTTAAAAGGAGCTTGGACAGGGAGATCTTTGCAGTCAGCTGTACACGCGCGGGAGGATGCTATGGGTTGTAGAGAGGCCCCCCTCCCCCCCAACACCCTGTCCACACCAGACTCCGGACTTGAATCCAGTCCTACAGTCATCCTCGAATGGACCGTCCATGTGATTAGTGTACAGTGCCACACATGTGATTGCCCCTCATCATTCTTCGCCAGAGACCCGCTTCCCCTAAGGTAAAGTATGAGTAAAGACTTTTCAGTCATAACAGTTTGCCAGTATTACTCTTTATCCTTTGTGCCATTTTATCTAGTGCCATTTCCAGTGTTTTGTGCTCCAGCGTAAAGTGGTCATTCATTCCTCGAGTCCTTGGCACCATCAGTGCAGCCTCGAGTCACTGTATGTGTTATATTTTCCTTTCCTGGCGTGTAATGTTTAACTCTCTTTTGCAGAGGGACCAATTTGCTGTGGACTCATCTTGGACTGTGCCTTGCCACCATTCAAGACTCCAGTAGGAAGATCTTCAGGCTTTGCAAGCCTCCTAATCATTTTCTTTTGATTCTTTTCTTGTAAATATAATTACTTAATTTAACCAAAGTGTTTGCGTAACATTCCCTCATGAAGCAGAGCCCTAAGCTCATGTGAATCATCCTTTTTTTTTTTTCTTTTTATGATTTCCCTTAACGTAAAGTCAGATTTCCAAGGCCAAATAAATAAAGTTCCGTTGCTGGCCTGTAAAAGTATTCTACAAATTTAGAAATCCAAGGAAATACATAAAAATTATATATATATATATATATATATATATATATATATATATATATATATATATATATATATATATATATATATATATATATAAATATATATTTCTGAGTTCAGTCCCGTGTCAGCGGTGAAATTCCATTACAGCATTTTAATTTCTAGGTATAACAATGCTTGATATACCAGAGAAAAAGAGCTTTCAGGAAAGCTGGGGTTACTACCCCAGTCGACCGTCTTTAGAAGACGTCGGTATAATGAAGGGTGAGTGAAATACCACTACCACGGAAATATACTCGAAAGATCTCTCCTTATCAAAACCCCGTAAAAAGAGCGGTGAGCGTTACAGCTCCCACACTCAACACCCGCCAGGCCGGCGACACCAGCGCCACCTACTTCATTCCATTTTCTAGCACGTGATACGTTCGCTTCTTTTGTGTGCTCGTTCCTATTTTGGATTTATTTTTCTTCATCTCACGATGGCTTGAGCACCTTTTCCATCTCTAAGTTAAGTACCATCTTCTTGTGGGGCTTTTGATCTGTGTTGGCTGTTTTGGTCTCGTATTTTCATAAATATTGGGATCTTCGTATGGCGCCACGGCGTCCCCTATCAACCATGGCGGCGCAAAGCGACTCCTTCTGTTCTTTCGGTCGGAGTTTTCTCCCAGTCGCTATATATATTTAGTTTTTTGCCCTTGAATTCCTTCCTGGTGGTTCCGTGCGGTGGCTCTCCCTCCACTTTAGTTTTTGTTTTGCATAGGGAGTTGCCCCATCCTGTACCCCCCCCCCACCAGGTCGGGTTCCTTTTCATTTAGTCTCATAGGCTATTATGTTTTTCTTGAAGATGGTGCTGTGTAGTTTGCCTCTGATGAGCCTAATAAATATTTTGAATTACTCTCGAGGTAGGCTACACTTCCTGTGAACGTAATTTTATTTTATTGTTTTTGTATGATGGTCGTAGTGTGGGCTCCATCCCTTGCCCTGGGTGCGGAGATCAGGTTGAGGGAGTTTTGTTGCTGTTCCTCAGGGTCCGTTTGTGGGTCAGAGTGAGCCCCTTAGTCCTCTTCCCCCAATTTCGGAGGAATCGAGTTCTTTGGACGTGTTCCTCTAGGCTAGTCGCCTTCTTATCCCCTGCTTTCGTTCCCTGCTGACTCTCGGCACAAAATTTCTCTCCTGTTGGTTACTCCTCTCCTTTTGCACCCCTCTCTCTCTCCTAACCTATGCTAGGTTTGGATTTATTAGGCTACGCCTAGGGAGATGTTGGGCTTTGGGCTGTGTAGCTCCTGGGTAGGCTTCCTTCAAGTTCCTTGGGAAGGCAGGTTGCAGTTGAGCGGGTATCTATTCTCCTTGTCTCCTCTCCCCTTCTGGTAGCCTACTCCTCCCCACTACCCCCTCAGCCTTGCGACTCGTGCGGGTGACGCTAGATGGCGTTTTCTCCGAGTCAGGGACTTCTCCTATTGGTTGAGAGATTCGCTCCCTCCCATGTCGTCCCCAGCCGCTGTGGTGGGGTGGGTGGTTCGTTTGCTTCGGCGTGTTCGGATCCTGTCTCGCCTCTCTCTCCCCATCGAGCTGCGAAGTTTGGGTTTAGGTGTGGCCCCGCCGTATATTATGAACATTGTTCCTTTACCCATTCGCTTCTCCGGCGGGGAGATAGGTGTGAGATGGTTCTATGTAGTGCTAGCATACAGACCCCGGAGGGTTACCATCATTGTTAATTTTGTTTATTGTTATTATTATTATTATTATTTTGTTTTACCATATACGTGATTCCGGTCCCACACCTGGGGGCTCCGCCGTTAATTTTCTGGCAGCCCTTATGGTTGGTTCCTGGTTTCTCGTTCCTTCATTCCCCGGAGTCCTCCGGGGTATGAATCCTTAAACTTCCGCTCGATGCATTTAGAGCTTATTGGCCCAGTTTAAATTGGTAGTTCTTCTACACCGGAGTATTCCGGTTGTAGTTGAGTTTCCCGGCCTTGCCGGCTTTATTTTGCTTAGAGTGTGAGGTTCATGTACTGTTACCTTTACAGACTGTTCGTTGTGAGGAGCCGGGGTGTACCGCCTCCTTCAACAACCCTACGGGCACGTGGTGTGCGGACCCACGCGGGTTGTGCGGTCCGGCTAGAGCGACCTGGTTGTTTGGCACCCCGATGGCTGTGAGGTTTGCTTCGCTCTCTCCTCAACCATCCAAGGCGAGTCGGTAAGTGAAAGTCTTCTTTCCTCCGGTCCATGCTCCTCATACGTTCGTTGGTTATATCTTCCGTCGGTCTTTGCATTCCTGACTAACCACAGGTTTCCTTGCAGGCGGATGAAAATTCCAAGAAGTCTGCCTTGGAATCCCTCCGGGCCTGGGTGGCTGGGTTGGCAGAAATGTTCCGTCGGGAAGCCCTCGTCCTCGGCGCCAGGTTGAGGACCTGCTTTACCCCCGCGCACGGGTGGCCGCAGCAGTTCGGAAGAACTTGCCACCCTATTATCCAGCAGATCCTTGATGCGACCCAGCCACCTCAAGTGGACATTTTGTATGCCGAGGTCTCGGAGGATGTTGCCGCACTAAATCTCGACTTGGAACCTATGAATACGGGCAGGACCAGGTGGTAAGTGGAGAGTAAGTGAGGAGGTTGGGGCGGGCCCCTCTTTGTTTAACTCCCCTGATTCATCTATGTCATCTTTTTCAGGTTTTGTGAAGTCTTCTTTGGGTGATAGAGCTCCGTCTGCTATCCCCAAGTTGAAGACTTCATGGAAGCGAAGGGCTATAAGTCCTCGACTTCTAAGAAGGCATTGCCCTTCCCCGTCGAAGGCTAAGGTCCCAGGACCGGTAGCCTCCGGGAGTAAGTCTAGCTCCTCCGGCAAGGGCGCGAGTAAGAGGCGGCAAAACCAAGCCCCCTCCCCAGCCTCTTTTTGACACACAAGCCCTGGCCACTGAACTGTACAAACAGTTCACGCAGGATCTAGACTTGAGATTTGAAAGATCTCAGAAAAGTTTGCCACTTATGACAGTGTACTGGAAGGTTTGGCTCGCCAACCTAAAGCCGAACCGCAGTACTCTATCCCGACACTGCGGACCTCCCGCCGTTTGATGTCGGAAACCCTTGGCGGTTCGCACTCCGGGCCATCAACATGATGGCAAACTCACCTTAGACGGTCTGGGCACGAGGCGGTTGGAGGAGTTGGAGTTCTTCCCCGATCTCTTGCCCCCTTATCCTGGCCGTGAGGCTTACCAAGAAGCCTGGATTGATCGAACAAGGTTCCTAGGGAAACTGTCATCATCCCTAGAGACCAAGCCCAGTCGGCTCTCCTGCGCACTCTGACGGAGTGGCAGGCAGTGAACACAAAATTGACCCCTTTCAAGGGCAATTTCACGATGTTCACCCTAGGTGAAGATCTTCCCACTCCTTGTATGGACAAAATTGCTCTGGCCACGACCGAGCATGCCTAGATGGGAACCCCTTTCCTCAATTGAGGGAAACAGACCCTACTTCCTGGTATTCCCAGGAAGTAACGAGTTCTGGGTGGACGCCCGTCCACTTTCACTGTAGGCAAGCTGGACCCTCTTTGCGCTCCCACGCAGTTTAGCGAGCAACTCCTAAGCTGCCGGAATCATTGTTAAAGCGGAGTTTGAGACCCGGACTAAGTTAGCCGGTCCTTGAGCTCCGGCTGTCTTACCGAGCTACTGCCGTCTCCCGGCTCGGACGAGCCCTTTTCCAGGTCCTGGCTAAGTCTTTCCTGGCGACCTTCCAGTTAGACTTGCATGAGTTTGTTATGGCTAGGCTGGAATGTAGAAAATTTATTTTTGCTGGCGCTACAATCCGCCACGAGCCTAACAAGCTCATTAAAAGTTCAATCTGGGGACCTAACCTCTTCCCTGAAGGAGAGGTTACATCCGTCATGTCCGAAGCTACACGGGCCAATCAGAGTCTTCGCGCTTGGTGGGGAATTCCCACTTATAAACATAAGACCCCAGAATCGGCCGCCCCCAGACGAGGAGGAGGAAAATATATATATATATATATATATATATATATATATATATATATATATATATATATATATATATATATATATATATATATATATATATATATATATATATATATATAATATATATAATATATATACACATACATACATACATTATATATATATATACATATATGTATATATATATATGTATATATATATATATATATATATATATATATATATATATATATATATATATATATATATATATATATATATATATATATACATACACATACATACATACATTAAATATATATATATATATATATATATATATATATATATATATATATTACACATATAGGTTCTTGTGTTTCCTGTTTTTGCTGCCAAACCCTAGTGGGTATCTGGAATAAATAAATTGTTTGATAACCTGTGACTTTACCTACAATTAAAAATTCCTGAAACACTATTACCATGAGGGTGGTGATCATTCTGAGATATTGCCACGGTAGGCGCAATAATCCTGCAGCCAGACCTGACATTATTAGGATAGTCACTTTAGAACAACAAAGAAGAGTACATATATAGGTTCTTGTGTTGTTTCCTGTTCTTCACTGCCAAACCCTACTGGGTATCCAGAATAAAGAAAACAGTTGATAACCTTTGAATTTACCTTGGATAAAAAATTCCTGAAACACCATTGCCAAGAGAGTGGTGGACATGCTGAGGTATTGCCGGGAATGCACAATAAACCAGCAGCCAACCCAACATTATTAGGTAAGTCACGTTAGAACAACAAAGAATAATGCATATACAGTCGACCCCCGCCTATTCATGGTTCTGGAGTCACAGTTTCACCTGTGTACATATGTGGAACACATATACATATTATTCATGGAAAATTTGCTTATTTGTGGTATTTTTCACAGAGAAACATTCACAAATTACTGTATTTTCATTTCATTTTCGTGATAAAACTTAAAATACTCAGGTATAAGCATTTTTAGAGGGTCTTTCGGTGTTTTGAACTATCAAAATAGGCAGTTATAACCATTTTTAGAGGGGTTTTAATTATTCGCAGATTTGAGCTATTTGCCGGGGGTAGTGGTACGCATCCCCTGCAAATACCGGGGGTTGACTGTATAGGTTCTTGTGTTGTCTCCTGTTCTTTATTGTCAAAGCTTGGTGAGTACCCACAATAAAGAAAATGGCTGACAACCTGTGACTATACTTCAGACCAAAAAATATCTGGGTTGTCAGGATTTATTTATTAGGAGCTAAGCCATTTCGTCACCCGTCAACTTTTGTAAGCTCTTTTGAGGTTGAACAGCAGCTACACTATCAAAAAACTTGTTTCTGACACTATCAAAAAACTTGATTTCTGAGTCCAGTCCCGTGTCAGCGGTGAAATTCCATTATAGCACGAATTTCTAGGTATAATATGCTAGATATACCAGAGGAAAAAGAGCTTTCAGGAAAGCTGGGGTTACTACCCCCAGATCGGCGTCTTCTCCAGGGAAGGCGTCGGTATAACGAAGGGTGAGTGAAAGATCACTACCACGGAGTCTTACTCGAAAGATCTCTCCCTATCAAAACCCCCAGAACAGGCGGTGAGCCGTTACAGCCCCACGCCCAACACCCGCCAGCTCGGCGACACCAGCGCCACCTACCTCATTCCATTTTCTAGCACGTGATCGCTACCTTTTCTTTTTGTGTGCTCATTGCCTCTTTTTGGATTTTATTCATCTTTCGCCATGTCATCGAGCAGCTTTACTATCTCAAGTTAAGTACCATCTTATTGTGGGGTTTTGTTCTATTTTTGGCTGTTTTGGTCTCGTCTTTTTATAAATATTGAGATCTTATTATGGCGCCACGGCGTCCTCCGCCAGCCATGTCGACCCATGGCGACCCCATCAGTTCTTTTCTGTTGGGGTTGTCTCCTTGTCGTTATAGATGTTATTTTTGCCCCATGGTTCTCCTCCTGGCGGGTTTCCTACAATGGCCCCCTTTTTTTGGAGAAATTTACATATTATTGGCCTACCGGCCCTTTTGAGGTGATGCCCCGTCCAGGTACCCCAGGTTGGGTTCCTTATTATTTTTAGTCTGTATTAGGCTATTTATTTTATTCTTGGCGATAGTGCTCTCTGTTCAATTTATTTTATTCATTGTTTACCTCCTCGTGGTAGCGGCAGCCTCAGATCTAACCGCTGCCCGAGGTAGGCTATGCACCCTATTGAGCACATTTTTGTTTCCATGTTTATGTGTGATGGTTAATTAGTGGAGTAGGCTTATTTTTGCTTCCATCCCCCTTGCCCTCGGCGTGAGATCCATCAGGTTGAGGGAGTTTTGGTTGCTGTTTCCTCCAGGGTCGTTTTTGGTGGGCAGAGTGAGCCCCTTAGTTCTCTTCCTTCCTTTGGGGAATAGAGTTCTTTGGATGTGTCTCCTCTAGGCTAATCGCCTTCTTGCCCCCCTCTTCTCGATCCCGGTTGGTTCTCGGCACAAAATTTCTCTCCTTATTTGCTTCCTCCTCCCCTCCACTCCTTCCATTTTCCTAGCCTATACTAGGTTAGGTCCCTATTAGGCTTTGCCTAGGCAGGAGTCGGGCATCGAGGCTTGGTCGCTTCCTTCCCTTAGTAGTAGGCCACCCTCCTAAGTTTCATTTTCTTGGAGTGGTATATGTGTGCAGTTGAGCGGGTTATATATTTCCCCCTGTCTCCTGTTCTCTTTCTTCGCGCCTACCATTCTCCCCTACTCCCCCCCTCCCCCACCCCTCCAGCCTTGCTCTACTCGTGCGGGTGGCGCTAGATGGCGTTTTCTCGAGTTCAGGGACTTCTCCATTTGGTAGAGGATTCGCTCCCTCCCATACAGTCCCTAGCATCGCTGTGTTGGTGTTGGTGGTTGGTTCACTCGTGGCTCGAGCGTGTTGAACACTCTATCCACACTTCTTTCTCCCCGTCGGGTTACTTGGCTGGGTTATTATACTTGTTCGGCTTATGTTATGAATATCGAGCATCTTGCCCACCTTGTTTCTCTGGCGGGAAGTAAGTGAGGAAGGGATTTATATAATATAAGAGGAGCGGATCCCTCCGGTCTCGGAGCATTTGCCCTTTATACCATCACTTGTTTAATGTTATTGTTTATGAATATACATATTTAAATAACTGTGTTTATCTAACGGAGTACTCTTATTTATATATGTGAGTCGGTTCTACACCGGGGGTTCCGCCGTTATTTTTACTGGCAACCCTTGCGGTGAGTTCTTGTTGTCTCATTCCTTTCATTCCCGGGTATTCGGGTCTGAAAGTTTACCTTCCACTCTGTGTATTTTAGAGCTTATTGGCCTAGTTTATGATAAAGGATTTCTTCTCCGCCGGGTATTCGGTTGCAGTTGAAATTCCGGCCTTGCCGGCTTTAGATTGCTTAGAGTGGTAGGTTCATATACTTTTCCACTTACAGACTGTTCGCTGTAAGGAGCCGGGGTGTACCGCGTCACTGCAACAACCTTACGGTCACGTGGTGTGCGGACCCACGCTGGTTGTGCGGTCCGGCTGGATGACGATCTTGTAGTGTGGCACCCTGATGGTTGTGAGGTTTGCTTAAGCTTGTGCGCAACCGTCATCAGGATGAGTCGGTAAGTGACAGTCTTCCTCCGTTTTATGCTCCTCATTTTGAATATTGTTTACGTGGTTCCCGGACTGTTTTTCGTCCTTGGCTAATTGCTGGTTTTTTCTTACAGGCGGATGAGGTCCTCCAAGAAGTCAGCCTTGGAATCTCTCCGGGCCTGGGTGGCTGGGTTTGGTAGGAATGTTCCGTCGGGGAAGCCCTACGTCCTCGGCGCGAAGTTGAGGACCTGCTCTACCCGCGCCGGGTGGCGGCCGCAGTGCCAGAAGATCTTGCCACCCCATCATCCAGCAGATCCGGGATGCGACCCAGCCACCCCAAGTGGGCATCCTCTACGCTGAGGTTTCAGAGGGCGTCGCCGCCTTGGACTTAGACCTGGAACCTATGGCTGCCGAACAGGACCAGGTGGTAAGTGGCGAGGTAGGTGAAGTTGTTGGGGCGGGCCCCTTTTTGACTCCCCAGCTTCTTCATTTCTTCTTTTTCAGGTTTTGGGAAGTCTTCCTCCTTGGGTGATAGAGCTCCATCAGCTATCCCCAAGTTGAAGTTGAAGACTTCATGGAAGGCGAAGGGCTATAAGTCCTCGTCCTCCAAGAAAGCATCGCCTTTCCCCGTCGAAGGCTAAGGTCTCAGCACCTGTAGCCTCCGGGAGCAAGTCTGGTTTCTCCGGCAAAGCGCGAGTAAGAGGGCAGCAAAACCAAGCCCTCCTCGCCAACCTGCCTTTGATCGCGGAGGCCTTGCATGAACCAGCTTTTAAAAAGGTTCACAGAGGATATCGACACCAAGTTCAATAAGATATCCGAAAAGTTTGCCAATTATGACAACATACTGGCGGGAATCTCTAAACCACCCCAGCCGAACCCCAGTATGTCATTCCGACACAGCGGACCTCCGCCTTTCGATGTCGGTAACCCTTGGCGTTTTGCCCTCCGGGCCATCCAACATGATGGCAAACTTACTGTTGAAGGTCTTGGCACGAGGCGGTTGGAGGAGTTAGAATTCTTCCCGCCGATCTCTTGCCCCCTTACCCAGGCTTCGTAAGATTGACAGAGGAAGCATGGATACGTTCTGATAAGGTTCCCAGGAGACTGTCATCGTCCCTAGGGACCAAGCTCAGTCGGCTCTCCTGCGCACTCTGGCCGGAGTGGCAGGCAGACAACACAAAGTTGACTCCTTTCAAGGGCAACTTTACCAAGTTTGCCCTGGGGAGACAACTTACCAACCCCTGTTTGAACAAAGTCGCTCTGGCTACGGCCCGGCGTGCTTTGAAGGTAATCCGTTACCGCAGCTGAGGGAACAGACCCCACTTCCCTGGTATTCCCAGGAAGTGATGAGTTCTGGATGGATGCTCTGTCCACTTTCACTGTCGGGAAGTTGGACCCTTTCTGTGCTTCCTCACAGTTTAGTGAGCAGCTCCCCAAGCTGCCGGAATCTTTGCTAAAGGCGGAGTTTGATGCCCCGGACTAAGCTAGCCCGGTCCCTGAACTCCGTCTGCCTCACTGAAGCCACTGCTGTCTCCTGCTTGTGGACGAACCATTTTTCCAAGTCTTGGCTAAGTCCCTGCTAGCTGGCTTTCAGTCTGACCCTTTTGAGTTCATCATGGCCAGACTGGAATGCAGAAAATTCATCTTTGCCGATGCTACTATCCGTCCACGAGCCTAACAAGCTCGTAAAAGCTCGATCTGGGGCCTAACCTCTTCCCAGAAGAAGAGGTTACAATGTTATGACTGAGGCTACAAGGGCCAACCAGAGTCTGCGCTCTCGCTGGGGCATCTCTGCCTACAAGCGCAAGACCCCAGAATCTGGCGGCCCCCAGACGAGAGGAGGCAAACGTTTTAGGAGGCATAAGAGGCCCCACCATCAGGCGGTAGTTCAAGCCGTCCCGGTCTCGGCAGTGGCACAGCCCTCCACCTCAAAGGCTCACCCCCAACAATATGTGCTGGTCCAACCAGCTCATTCCCTGCTGCGCCCTCGTATGTTGCTTCACCAGCATACAACCCCACCTATGAGGGCCGTGGATACTTTCACGGCCTTAACAGGATCGCAAGGGGGAAGAGGCAGGGCCTCTCATAGAGGAAAAGCAAACACCACCCCAAGAGGAAAACCTGGACGTGGTAGAGGAACAAACCCGCTCCTCCCACTGAGAGAACACAGGTAGGTGGTCGCCTGTATTGGTTCAGGGACCAATGAACCTTCAGCCCTTGGGCACACAGCATTGTGTCCAAAGGTCTAGGATGGAGCTGGATCAAGGACCCTCCTCCTCCAACCAGGTTTTACCAGCCACCCTCATCAATCCTACAGGATTACGTGGCAGAATTGCTCAACAAACAAGCAATAAAGAAAGTAAGGCACCTAAAGTTTCAAGGCAGGTTATTCACAGTTCCCAAAAAGACTCAGATCAGCAAAGAGTGATCCTGGATCTGTCGGCGTCTAAATCTCTACATAAAATGCGACAAATTTCGCATGCTTACGGTAGCTCAGGTACGGACTCTACTTCGCGTGGAGCCGTCACCACCTCTATCAATCTTTCAGACACTTATTATCACGTCCCGATTGCGCGGAACTTCTCTCAGTTCCTTGGTTTCAGACTCGGGAATCAAGCCTACTCGTTCAAGGTCATGCCCCGGTCTAAACATTGCGCCCAGGGTATTCACCAAGCTGGCGGACACGGTAGTTCAACAACTCGGTCCCGAGGATATCCCTAGCAGCGTACCTGAGCGATTGGATAATTTGGGCACCAACAGTTCTGGAGTGCCAGAAGGCTACGTCCATAGTCATCAACTTCCTGGAGTCGTTAGGTTTTCAACTGAACAGAGAAAAGTCCCGCCTGACTCCGGGTCCCGGTTTCAGTGGCTGGGCCTCCAGTGGGATCTGTCCTCTCACACGTTATCTCTCCCGCCTCCCAAGAGGAAAGAGATAGCATCTCTCACCAGGAAATTTCTCAAAAATCAATCGGCATCCCGTCGATCCCAAGAAAGGGTCCTTGGGTCCCTTCAATTTGCCTCAGTGACGGACCTGCTCTTAAAAGCGAAACTAAAAGACATAAACAGAGTGTGGGCGGAGTCGAGCCAATGTCAAGCTCAGAGACAAGGTCTCCTCTATTCCTCGAATCTTAAAAACAAGACTGCGGCCTTGGGCCACAGTCAGAAGCCTGTCCAAGTCAGTTCCGCTTCAATTTCCCCCTCCGGCACTAGTTGTCCACACAGACGCTTCCCTAGCGGCTGGGGATATTCACCAAAACAAAAGTACAAGGAACGTGGTCCACAACGTTTCAGCAGTTCCATATAAACACCCTGGAAGCTATGGCGGTCTTTCTAACTCTAAAGAAAATCCGCCCCCAACCGGATTCATATCAGGCTGGTATTGGACAGCGCAGTGGTAGTTCATTGCATCAACAGGGGCGGCTCCAAATCAGGTCGAGTAAACCAAGTAATGGTTGCTATCTTCTCCCTGGCGAACAAGCACGGCTGGCACCTGTCAGCCACCCACCTAGCGGGGTATGGAACGTGGTGGCGGATTCCCTGTCCAGGGCTACTCCGTTGGAGACGGAGTGGTCCCTGGACGAGAATCTTTCAAATGGATTTGCCGCCGGGTTCCGGGTCTCCAAGTGGATCTGTTCGCGACGGAGAGCAACTTCAAGCTCCCCTGTTATGTGGCCCCAACCTGGACCCTCAGGCGTACGCCACGGATGCAATGACAATAGATTGGAACAATTGGGAGAAAATTTACCTGTTCCCTCCAATAAATTTACTGCTGAAAGTATTACACAAACTCAGGACATTCAAAGGTCAACCAGCCCTAGTAGCCCCTATTGGCCGAAGAGCAATTGGTTCCCTCTTCTTCAGGAACTGGGATTGCGGAGTCTTCGGTTCCCAAGTCCATACTGACCCAGACAGTACAAACTAAGACTGTGTCAGCTTCCTCAAGAATTCAGAATGCCCTAGTTTTATGGACTTTATAAAATTCGCAGCCCAAAAGGAGCAAACATTGACCCTGTCAACACTCTGTTTCTTGAATCAGATAAAAGAGATTCTACTCTTAGACAGTATGACTCAGCAGTCAAAAAGTTAGCCTCCTTCCTGAAAGCATCTGAAGCCAAAATCATGACGACTAATTTAGGAGTCTCTTTCTTTAGATCACTGTTTGAGAAAGGCCTTGCTCCGGCCACTATTACCACAGCCAAGTCAGCCCTGAAGAAAGTATTTCTATCTGTTTTAAAATCGACCTTACAGATTCCTATTTTTCATCCATCCCCAGAGCATGCGCTTGTCTGAGACCCGTATCACGCCCACATTCCGTTACGTGGTTTCTCAATGACGTCCTTAAGTTAGCATCAGAGATGGACAACTTTCAATGCTCTTATCAAGATATGTTAAGGAAGACCTTATTTCTGATTAGCTTGGCCTCAGGTGCTAGAATCTCAGAGCTGTCGGCTCTCACTAGAGGTGATAATTTTGTGAACTTCCTCCCGTCCGGAGAGGTCCTCCTTTCCCCTGACCCTAGATTCTTAGCCAAAAATGAAGACCCACAAGACAGGTGGTCTCCTTGGAAGGTGGTGCCCCTTCCACAAGACCAGTCTTTATGTCCAGTTTATACACTTAAATCTTACCTTTTAAGAACTCCACAGAGTAAGTCGGGTCCTCTTTTTATCAGGGAGAAAGGTGGTACTCTTTCACTGAATGCTATAAGACAACAAATTCTGTATTTTATTAAACAGGCCAACCCAGATTCAGTTCCTAAGGTTCATGATATTCGAGCAGTTGCTACTTCCATTAATTACTTTCATAATATGGATTTCTCAGAACTATCTAAATACACGGGTTGGAAATCACCTCTAGTGTTTAAACGCCACTATTTAAAAATCGCTCAAGCCCTGAAATTTTCTACAATAGCTGTGGGAAGTGTCATCTCCCCACCTTAACCAATCATATCCTTATCCTCCCCTTTCCCCCCCGCCCGCCTGCCTCATTTACTTCTCTGCTTATCCTCCTGGTTGATCATGCCTCACTGCCTTGCTCCTCATGTTGATGTATCTTGTCTCTGTTGAGTGGAAACTGTAATCTGACATGTTATGATTGTATTTTCTTGTGGGGTACTGGGCGGTTTTTATTTTGCTCCATGTACTCCAGATATATGTATATGTACTGTATATTTTATTTCCCATTTGATTTGATCTCTTACGTGTTTAGCTTAAGTTTACGTGTGTAGCTTTAAGATTGTATATGCCATTTAACCTGTGCAATCTTCGTATGCCATTATGCTTTAGTAGTGTTAAGTATTTTTGGGGCCTCTTCCCCGTTGGTGTACTTGGGACTTCCCCACTTTTTCGTAATATTAAGTCTTTGATGTGCCTTAGGTTTAGTGTTCTTGATACATGTAAGAGATTCCCTGATTAAAACTGCTTTCGTAATTTATGTTTCTTCTTCAGATTACCTTGTTTCCTCGTAGTTTGCAGCCTTGGCATGATTCTCTGTCACTATTTCACCGGCTGACACGGGACTGGACTCAGAAAAGGGATTTTGACAAAGGAAAATCTATTTCTGAGAAGGTCCCGTGTCACCCGGTGACCCTCCCTGACTCACCTATTGCTCCCCCCCTTTCTTGCACATGCCAAGTCTGGGGTTAGTGCTAGCATGGAATGAGGTAGGTGGCGCTGGTGTCGCCGAGCTGGCGGGTGTTGGGCGTAGGGGCTGTAACGGCTCACCGCTCTGTTCTGGGGGTTTTGATAGGGAGAGATCTTTCGAGTAAGACTCCGTGGTAGTGATCTTTCACTCACCCTTCGTTATACCGACGTCTTCCCTGGAGAAGACGCTCGATCTGGGGGTAGTAACCCCAGCTTTCCTGAAAGCTCTTTTTTCTCTGGTATATCTAGCATATTATACCTAGAAATTCGTGCTATAATGGAATTTCACCGGGTGACACGGGACCTTCCTCAGAAATAGATTTTTCCTTTGTCAAAATCCCTTTTTTAATAGGTTTTTCCTACATCGAAACTTGTTCTGATGTATGAAAAACCTATTTTTGGTAGCCGCTGTTAGTCCTCAAACCCACTCACTTTCCCTGACAAAAAGGCACAGTTCTCGGGTGAATATTTATCTTGCACAGACCTGGCATGTAATGAGAAAGATGGCTGACATGGATGATGTTGTTACATCTGTGAGAGTAGGATGATAGAAAAATCAAGGTAATCATTGTAGGACAGGAGACAGAGCTCTCTTGCCCTTAATCTTTTATATTCTATCACTATGCCAACTAGCACTATTCTGGCTGAAACCAACTATAAGGGATATCTTCGAGACTGAATGGTCCGTTTTATGGAACCCTGGGGGAACCATGAGAGTTTAACTCCTTTAAGGACTCAGAGCAGCTACCAAAAATAGGTTTTTCCTACATCAAAACCTGTGTATTTGAGATACTGATTGCTCGAAATGGCAAATGCTGGTTAATATAAATCTTCAATTCTTAAAATATTATGAACAAACATGTACAAAATGAAAATTTGGTCTATCACTCACATGTGCACAATTGAGGGGTTCTATACTACAATTCAGTATTAAGCTTTAGTGACTTACTAAAGGTTTTGAATCTGCAAGTACATGATACTGAAGTAGCTGATGCAATTGATAGAACTGCCTTGTTCTAACAAGTGCATTTATAACCAGTTCATACAGAAAATGTTGAACAGTTACTCCAACAGCACCTAGAGATCTTGTATATTCCACTACAACTCCAACCACGACTTTCAGTGGGACTCTTTGGCAAGATTCTGAAAAACAATCACATAATAAAATTAAAAACATTTTAATGTATATTCACGGAAAAGGTTATGATATTAAATTATAATTCAAGCACTGCTATCAGGGAGCTCTTAAAATCAAAGTAAATGCTTTTTAAAAATGACTTCTCATTCAAAAAGAATCAATTACTAAAATTTACTATTACTTTAAATATCTAAAGGGTGCAACAATACCCTTAAAATCTCATAATTATCTAAAAAAAAAAAAAAAAAAAAGAGGAAAGGTACTGGATCAAAGTCAGAATGAAGCAAAATCATCCATCCTTCATGGACTGCAAACCATTGCTTCCTTGTTATGTGGAAAAGTAGAATGGAAAAGAATTTGAGTAAGAGAGCTGGAGGAGAGATATCACTTAGAAGCAACAGTATGCATTCCACAAAATATAGTTTAACTATCTTGTTCCTTTGAAGCTACAAATCACTGCCTTACAAGAACTAAATATTTACTCAAATTACACTAAAAAGAGTAATTCTGACTATATGTAAAGTTAACTAATTTGGATAGTCATATCACTAACCAATCACAGGACATCAGATCACTCCGAATAGAGGATGCGAGTTACTTATATGTCAACATTTTAAGCATTGAAAAAATTTAAAAAAACTGAGGGTTAACTTACACTCCACGCATAAAGTGGGTCTACGCAGAGACCCTGTAAAAGGCTATTCTTTACAAATGGCCAAACCATTTAATAATGCTCTAAACTATCCTTTCATCTCTGTAACCTTCTAACTATGTGTGTCTCTGTATGCTACACAAGCAGTTTACCTCAACAGTGTCCACCTTTTTCATTTTTATTCAACATCCTTCATACACTTCAACCTAAAATCTAATTACAGTACATGGAAAATTCAGGTATCTTACCAATCTTTTATACATGCCTATTTTCTGTCACTCACCATTTGTTTCATCCTACTATTATTATTATATTTACACCTACAAACTTCTGCAAATTTTCCACTTCCATATCTCCACCATTCATATTAGCTTATAAACTTAATAACATACTAACACTGCTCCATTTTCCTGGTTTCCATTTATCCTCATTACTTTACTCTTGCCCATATTTACTGTCAACTTTTTCCTTGTGCAAACACTTCCAACATTTTTTACTAGCTTCTGCAGTTTTTTTCTTCATTACTGTATCCCCAATCAGCAGTGTAGCAACTACAAACCAATTACAGTACAGTATTACACAGTCAGACCATGGTCATTTTCTCATCCCATAACTTTGCCCTTACAGCTACAGTCATTTCTATAATTTAGAAACGGTCCCCAATCCTGTGCATATAGGGGTGTTGAGAATCTCTTGGTTTATAAACAGATAGATTACAAAACAGGTCTTGATGTAGGAAAAACCTATTTCTGGTAGCTAATGTGAGTCCTCAAAAGGAGTTACTCTTTCATGGTAAGCCCAGGGCCATAAGACAGACCAACTAATCTCAAAGAATTCTCTTATAGTTAATCTTGGCCAGAATAATGCTTGATGGCACAACAACAGAATACAAAGGACTCAACACAAGAGGGCTCTATCTTTGCCTATAGTGACTATGTCATTTTCCCTTCATCATTCTCTCACAGATGTCTGAACAGCACTTACATTAGCCATTTTCCTCATTACTTACACCAGGTCTCTGCAAGATAAATGTTCACCCCATAACAATATATTTTCTTCAGGGAAAGTGAGTAGGTTTGAGGACTTACAGTGGCTACCAAAAATAGGTTTTTCCCATGTCAATACCTGTTTTTTGATAGTACAGCTGCTATTTGTCTTCAAAAGGAGCTTACAAAAAAATTTAACAAGTGACGAAATGGCTTAGCTCCTAATAAATCAATCCCAACAACCCAGATAAAATTTAGGTCCATGGTGAAGTCACAAGTTATCAACCATACTCTTTATTCCAGATACCCGTTCGGGTCTGGCAACAAAGAACAGGAAACAACACACAAACCAATATATAAATTATCACTTCTAGTTCTCAGGTGACTTCCCAAAATATGCAGGGTCTGGCTGCTGGATTATTGAAAATTCTTCTGGCGATATCTCAGCATGACCACCATGTCAAGAAGGCTCCTGGTTTTCCTATGAGATCAGGAACTTACCTTACCACCTATCAACAAACAGTGCAGCTAAATTTGCTTGAGCTCATGGCAATAGCGTTTAAGGAATACAGCGCTACCCACTTTTTGCTTCACTTCTTCCCTCTTCATTTTGTCATGGATTTTGTGAATACATTATTCACATTTCCATGGGGGAGCTTTCACTAATTCACGGATTTTGTAGATAACTTTACTACAGTGTAAGCACATTTTAAATTATTTTTCATAAAAATCTTTATTTAGTCACGAACACAATATGAAAAAATACAGTACAGTAATTAGTGAATAAACTGTTGTTCTATGAAAAAAGTGAATTAGTGATAATTTTAATTGTTTTTACCAATATATAAAGAAAATGGGACAACTTCACTACTATGAGAGAAAACAGCTATACTTATGTATACAGGGTTAACTTGATTAGTTCTCAAACATTCTGTATGACTGATTTATTTAATTTGTATTCAAAATTTATTTAATTTGTATTAAAAATTTGTTTATTTTTGTATTCCAGTAAACATTTTATAGATATACTGCTGTGTTTACATTAATTAATATTAATATTTTAAAATTAGTAAATCATTGGTATAAGCATTTTAGGGGGCGTATATACGTAAGAGTAAGAGTTGTAAAAGGGTACTAATCTACGATGACTTAGGGTGTTTTGAGATGATGGTTTCGGGTGTATTTTTGTTCGAATTGATATTAAATTGTTTTAGTGTGATAATTTAAGGTATATTTTTGTTTGAACTATTAAATTAGGCAGTGAACTTTGAAAATAGACAGTTATATGCATTTCAGCTTAAGGGGTACATGGTATTTGGCAGTTTTAAGAATTTTTAGAGGGCATTTTGCAATTCCGCGGATTTTACATTTCCGTGGTGGGTTCTGGTACCTATCCCTGCAAAAAAGTGGGGGAGCACTGTACTTCCTCTGATGACCACCCTGTCTAAGAGAGCCCAGTTCGCTAATCTGAGCACCTCATGCCAAAGCAGTCAAGACAACTGCTTTTTGTAGCATATGAGTTGTAGTTGTATTGGGCTTACTGCATTGAGGGGGTGACAGGAGTCTTAAGGACCTTATTCAGGGACCAGGTAATGGGAAGCCTTGCAGGAGCCAGCCTTTGTAATGCAAAAGACCGGAGAAGGGAAGTTACAATATCTATATTAGAATTAATTCCAAAACCATAAAGCAAGGTTCTGACAATGCTGTATTGTATGCCTTGATAGTTGTAATAACAAGGCATTTGTCCTCAGAGAGATACACAAGAAAATGTAGAAATGTTTCCAAAGAGATTTTGACTGGGCTCTCAGCATAGAGGTAATCTAACCACACTTTCCATATGGACTGGTACTGTCACATAAAGTTCATAGTTTTTGCACTAGGTAACCAGCAATATTATTAAGTCAATAATCTTCATGGTAGACTGCATTAGCCCGTTAAGCGTCACTTATGGGAGACAGCTGCTCCAGTATCGTCACATTTTCTGGCTTGCAGAGCAGTCATTTGGTCTATGCCAATTTTTATGCTTTTTTATGTGTTCTTTTTTATTACACTGATATTGTTTTTTGTATAAACATATTATCATAAATAATGTAGTATACGAAAAGATGAAAGAATTTATTTTGCATTTTTATATCCTAAAGATTACAAGCATGAAACATAAAAGGGAAAAAATTCTTTCATATACCATTCCCTGAAACAGAGCCAGTAGAGCAATAAATGGTTTCATTTCCTTTACATTTGTTTCATACCATTTTAGTGCACATGATATTGTAGGCAAACTTTCTATTTATTCATCTATAATCTGGTTGGTAAATCTGTTCGTTACTGTTACAATGTGCTCCATGACTTTGACTTCGAAAAACTTCTAAAAAAAACTCCACAGGGTTTTCCTTATCCTCAACAATAAATTTCACAGCTTTGGGTGACTGAAAAGTAAAGGGACTCTTCTCCTAATCAGTTACTTTCAAGTCACTTGGCAAATGTTGATGCTCTAATGTAAATTATGATTTTCTTCAAAATTAGATAAACCTTATTCAGTCTATGTTAGAGGCTTCTGAGCAGCTACTCTGAGTCTCGTTGTCATCATTAGCCTCTACTGTACATCGAGTAGTGATACTATCTCTTCAGGCAAAAGATTTTTCTTTTGCTTTGGAAAGCTCATTATGGGGGATAAATGGGTTCAAAACAAAAAGAAATCAATCGTTGACCACTGAACGCACCACTTCGGGAGGTGAGAGGTATATGTTCACTGTCAGACTGTCTTTCCACTACAAAAAAGTTGCCATTCACCCCTAATTTAGCTCATTGTGTTGACCAAATGATGTTCCTACAATTTGTATAAGAGTAAAGGGTATTTCTGAGCTTGATCAGTGTGGCACTAGCCTTGAAAAGAGGAGATCACGTCACTAAGTTGAAGGCGATGTAATATGGGATGTGGGCAACTAGGATATGCTGTTGGCGGTGCTTAACAGGTTAAATAATTCTACATTTGAAGGTCGAGGCTCAGAAGGAAGATGAATAAATGACTTTTCCCCTCCTGTCTGATATAGAACAACGGACGGTACAGTAATGGAATCTATTCTCTTGCCCGGTGTTGAAGCAAAAAGGAATCAATGACCGTTCGGCCAATTTTGGGGCACTAAGTAAGCAGTTCCGTTAAAAGCTAGTAGTTTGTTCAAAACCTTTGAAATCTGGGACAATGGAGGAAAGAGGTATATTGTTCTCCATTAGTCCAGCCTTGTAAAAATACTGGAAGTTGATGGCTATCTCATATGGCAAACAGGTCCACTTCTGGATGTGGTAGCACGCTGGCAATAACTGAAAGAAGTGTTTGTCCAACATCCCTTCAGTCAAGGCTGCCATGCTTCTTGACAGTGTCTGCTATTACACTGAGAGACAACATAAGGTGAATTGCTCACAAGTACCACTTCCTTGCTTAAGATAGATAGGTAACATTATAGCACTGAGAGGGGCTGAGCATAAGACCAACCTCTTGATGCAAGCCACCAGTTGAATTTCTTCTTTCCTCAACTCCTAGACAACTATTGCTGTTAATTTTTTAAAGATTCTTGGGGCAATATTTATTCTGAAAGGCATGACTTTGAATTTGTATGTTTCCTTCCATCTGACATCCTAGGAAGGGGCAAACAGGAATGGTGATAGGGACTTGCCAGTGTATGTCTTTCAGGTCTATAAAGATGGTCCAGGTCCCTTGCAGTATGAGCAAACATACTTTTGCGCCCGCAGTCTTCCAAAAATTGTGGCATATAATGTGTTCAAACAGCCTACAGCACTTATTCTTCAAAGGATGGGTCTGGGTTTTGGAAAATCCCCTTTACAAAGGAAAGAGGGTGAGACCATTTCCACCATAGCCTGCTGAAGATAACATTGTGTTCCCAAGGGGAACACTTCCACTGCATGTGATGCTGAAAACAACCACTGACCATGCAAATCCTATTGGGCTCCACGTCTTCCCATGCCTTTAATAGGCAGTCCAGAAGTTGATTTCCCTTTCTTCTGGTAGGAGCATCTTTGTCCACTTTGCAAGGGGTGCTGCTGCTACTGTTGTCACCTCTTCTGTTGTTGGAGGGATCCTTTAGTAGTGACTGGAGGATTGTACGGCTCCAAATCATACTAAGCTTTCTTTGGTTTAGGAAGAGGAAACTTTTGGGTACAGTATATTGTTTCCCAGGTTCCCCTTTTCCAAGAAGAGCATATACAGTATTGTGCAGTTCTGTTGTCAGGCTCCTTCAATGAGTTGAGAGACGAAAGGCTCTTTAAACAGGTCCTGCAGGAGGGGGAAGAATATAATAGCAAGGTTACATTGGTGAGCAACATATTGGAGCCTACCCAATGCTTTCTTTCAAGCCGTAACGTGAGACTCCAGAAAATTATAGAGTACCCCCATAGGGTCCACACAAGAGTTTTGGCTACTGCAGCCAACATTGTTCTGGAAGAATGTGGAAGCCCTCTAATAGCTGCTTCCAGCATAGTAGTAGAAGTTACATTGTTAAGGAGGTGAAGCCTAGCATGAAATTTAGCCATGGCTGTCCTGTCTAGGATTTTTCTCATAGGGGTCCCAAAGAGAACTTATTCCTATAAAAAGGAAGGACAAGTGTTGTCCATTCCTTTGGAGAACTATCAGATACTGGGATGGCAGAGAAAAAATTACTTTATTTCTACCATTAACTCTTGCTTCCCAGTCACCACAATATTCTAAAATCTGCTTTCACATGACTGACTGTTTTAAGCAGAAGGGACAGAAGGCTGGGGCCACCCAGAAAGGGGCTATTGGTTCCCTAAAACTGTTGTACTGTAGTGCTATATTTTCCATTAAAATGGGAAAAGTTGCCCCTATGGCTTTCACTGCTATATTAATAGGCAGGATAACCATCTCCTTTGACTATTGCTGAATTCAATTGAAGGAGGACCAAGCACCATTCAGTATTAGGAAAAGCTGCACTGTCTCGAAACTCTAAGTGTTCAATCACAATGATTGTTTTCCTTTCAGGTGAAAGGATGCATACTGAGCATCAAGCCAAGTGTTATCAGTACCATCAGGAGTGGATACTGGTGCCCATACTACATTTTGATTTGAGGTTTTATAGTCTGAACTGACTGTATTGTTGTTAAAGGCTGTCTCTTAACACCAGGTTCTGATTTCAACTGGGATCTAGATAAATGATTCAACTTCTTTTTGGGCTTGGGATTTTTATTGCCCTGTTCCACATAACCTAAGATTTTTGGTGATAGAACCAATCGTTTACTAGGGCAGACCGTCCAATCTCTCTATCCTCTCACTTAAAGGCTGAAAAAATGTTTACATTTACACCTAATTAAGGATCAGGCCTGACCTGAATTCCTTTTGGGAATCATGGATAGCATCTCTGATATACTGATGCTCAGCAGCAAGGTCATCTTTGATACTGTTTATGACTTCCTCCTGGAATTCTAAAGTACAACAAACAGAATTCCCCTATCGGGGACGCCTGCATGAACTGACTGAGCAAAGGCAGTCGTATCACCACTTGTGTCTGGAGTTCCACAGGGCAGTGTTCTTGGTCCACTGTTATTTTTAGTGGATACAAGTGACATGATATTTGGCCTGGAAAACAAGACTGCCTAGTTTGCCGATGATGCATCACTTGTGGGTGTAGTGAAGTCTCCACTTTTGAGAAGTGAAGCTCCCCTCAGCCTCAATCGAGACATGGACCAGATCAGGGAATGGTGTAGTCTGTGGGGTCAATGCAGGCTGAACTCCAGTAAAACGAAAACACTATTGATTAGCAGATCTTGTAAACAGATTTCCCCCCCCATCCTCCCCACTTCAGGCAGATGGAACTTTGCTGAACGAATCTGAAGTTTTAACTAATTCTAGGTGTAACCTTCACTCTCATCTAACTTTTGAGAAACATGAGAGAGGTGCAAAATAATGAGCAGGAAGACAAGTACTGCTGGTTTACTGATGAAGCTTAGCTGCTTATAAAGCGGGATAATGGACGTCTGCATACTTCACAGAGACCGCGGGTACAAAGATTTACAGGTGACCTGAGGTCAAACTAATTCTTTACAAAAAAATAGGACAGGTTCATACAGAAAACATAGTGATCAATAATGTCTGACACATTACATAAGTAATTCGTTACTTGTACATAAAAGCATGATTGTTTAGAAAGACAATACAGGCAGTCCCCAGTTATCGCAGGATTCCATTTCTGGGGTGTGATGATAACCAAAATCGCTAACCGAAAATCGGTGATTTTGGCGCTTTTTTGGCGATTTTCGGGGTTATCAGCGCCAGCGCAGATTTTCGATTATTGGCGCCTCTGTTAGGTATGTATCGGCGCCAGTACCCAATTATCGCGCCGATAAACAGAAATCGGCGATTTTCGGCCCCGAAAATTGCTGATTTTGTTGCTAGACAAAGCGCCATAAAACCGGATCGCTGTTAACTGTCAGCCCAGCCGTTAACGGGACTGCCTGTATATATACAATTTACAATTATAGTGATAAATATATATTCTGATCGACCCTAGGTCAGATGTGAAGGCACCCTTCAACAGGATGTTCTCTATAGAGGTAACTTTTGACTTGAGCGGGGACTTTACAAACATCTAATATAAGTTTCAGTAAATGCCGCATGAAAGTTAGGTACTGTTCGTGAGGCCTCATATATTTATAACAGAGATAAAATCAACACAACCAGTTTTAGGTCATTTGTACTCCCTTTACTAGAATACTGTTCTCTAGTGTGGATGTCTGCTTCTGCCAAGGATTTTTCTCTTTTAGATAGAGTGGTTCGTGGTCTCTTGTTTGTCACTTTTTCATGAATTGTATTTCAAAAGCGATCTTTCATTCACAACTGATCCCTGAGCCCCTTTATCTGCCAAGAGCAACCAGATTCGCTGAATGGCATCACCCATATGCAGTAAATGTGCCTCACTGTCAAACTTCTCAGCTCCAGAGGTCCTTTACTCCTCGCACCATTGGTCTGTGGAACAGCCTCCCAGAGGAAGTCGTGCAATTGGAACTTCAAGTTCAAGCGAAGGTGCAATACATTACTACCCTAATATTATTCTCCTTGCATTGTAGTACATTTTCAACTATTTGTTAATTTTTTTTTTTTTCTTTTTTAATAAGTGGGGTCTCTTCTTTCTGTATTTCCCTTTACCTCCTCTTACTTCTTCCTAATGAACACCTTAATATTCTTTGGAAGCCTGAATTTCAAGTTAGTGACCCCTGTAGGCTTGTTCCATATGAATAGGTTTCATCTTCTGAATAATAATAATAATAATAATAATAATAATAATAATAATAATAATCATAATAATAATAATCATAATAATAATAATAATAATCATAATAATAATATAATAATAATAATAATAATACAAGGCAGACACACTTCAAATGGGGTTGGGTGGACCCTATCAGTGTCCCCTTCAATATCTGATTGCTACATGGGAGAGGCAAGATTTTCATTTGAGGTGTCTCTTCCATGTAAAGCAGATGACTGTATTCCTGGAGCTTCCAGATTCAGAGGAGCCATTTCAGTGGCTACATCCACTCCATGTCCAATATTAGTGACATCTCTCCCAGGGAAAGACACTGTCTTCATCAGAGAAGTCTACCCAGTAGGTTCTAGAATCCACTGCTTTGGAGTATTGGCCCAAACAAGGATTCTGCTCAGAGAGGAATGGAAACACACACTGCCGGAGTTCTGTCAGAAAGATGTAGTCTCCTCCTTCCGTACTCCTAGTGAAACCTACGACCCAATCCACCATCAACTGTCAGTAGTGGTGGGATGGAAGATGAGCCTGATGCACAGACAGATGGTGCCTATTTGGTCCACCTCAGATGAGGCTGAGTAATTCCTTCAAGTTTCTCTTCAAAGAATTATTGTAATTTCTCTAATGTGAACGATTTTGTCTCTGAGTTGAATTCGGTCTGTTTGTCACGGTAAGCTCGTCTACATGTATCATCAAACCATGACTGGTCACTTGTCCTGAATTTGATGACCTTTCTAGGGGCATACCTTACAAAATAATCATCAGCATTTCATTTAACTTCATCTTGGGATGTGGATCTGATATAGCATCTGAAATATTAAGTGCCTGACAAGCTTCAATACTGTAATGCGATCGCAATTCGCTCTAGATTTCAGCCAGACTGTTTCCCCAATGGTGGCACTATTAATACACTGATTGACAGATATGTCCATCTCAATGGTGCAATGATCAGAAGTGCCTATGTACTGGCAAACCTTGGACTTGACAATAGCTGGCACATATGCATGGGTTCCTCAATTAGTCGGACAAAATCAGAGGATACACAGGACTAAAGAGCAGACTAGCCATGTTGATCTGTGGAATCCAAAGTAAAGTCACTCGCTGTGTGTGCTTTGCATTGCAGTCTCCACATACAACAGATGAAGCTTTTGACTCCTGTGATTGATCCATACTAATCTTCCAAGAGACAGTCTATATAGAATCTTTGATATTTGGATTGTGGTAAACAGCAAATACATAAACATTAAAGACCTTACTGAAAATCTTAAAACATAGAACTTCAAGGAACCTACTCCAAGTTTTTCTGACAATAAATATGTTGTACATGTGAGATGTTGTGACAACAAATAAAGTCAGGGTCATCAAACCCTGGGATTAAAAACTCAACCTTTGACTTGTTACTGCAGCACTTAAAGAGTCTCAGATAAAAACATCAAATCGTAGTTAAGGGCACAACTCTGGAGATCAAGAAAACTTGACCTTAAACCCTGAATATTTGAGCAAAGTACTATGCTTGCCCAGAGTTAAGCTCAATGTCTACCAAAGGAATTAAAATTAACAACATAAAATTAGTATAAAAACTAATAAATAGACTAATAACAACAGCCACATAAAAATCAACTGGTTGGCAAGGTGGAGCCAGCACACCTTTTAAGGCAAATAAGAAACCCGCCAGATTTGCCACAACTACTGGGGGAGGGCAGTCAGGATGGATTAAGAAATTATGAAAAGCCCACAAGGAAAAGATTAGGTAAAGAATAAGGTGCTTTCCTGATAATCCACCAAGCAACTTTTGCTTTCTCATCAGCCCGTCCTACACACTTTTCGAAAAAAACAGGAAAGAGAACAAAAAGAAGAAAAATGCCTGACTGTACCCTCGCTCTGGGGAAATAGAGCCATTTGTCTCCACCATCCCAACGACTGATTTATGACTACTAAAACTGGTGCCAAATAAAATCAAATAGAAAACTAAAAGATAAATAAATTTACAGGGGTTTCATATAGGAAATACCTAAAAAATATATTTCATCATATCTGTAAATTCATATATACTATGTATACATACTGAGTGTGTAAATTAGTTGAGGCGGCCCATCCCTCACAAAGATATATAATTGTTCTTTACAATAACCACCCTCACCAAGACTTGTAGTGAGGATAAAATGTCCTTTGTCATGTCCCTGGGACAGGAACCTATGTCTCAGATTCCCAAGACTGGGGCATTGACCAGCAAATGTCTCACAGTCAGGGCACAATCCAATCATTGCAAAATGGAGGATTTTCACCTGACATCAAGAACACGAGTGAGTTTTGCATGTCCAAACCTTAGCCTGCACAACATTGTTTCTTGCCTCCTTGGCATATAGGGATATGACCATGGAGACACTGATGACATAACACTGCACATTTTTTATTTGTTGCAATATTTTCCCATACAGACTGCCAAAGCTTTTCAAGTTTTTTACCTACTAGATGATATACATCCCAATATGGTGGCTGGCATCTTCTGGGTTCTGGGGAGGTGACTGCTGACTTAGCAAGTTGACCAGCTTGCTCTTTCCCAACCACTCAAACATAGGAAGGGACCCAGAAAAAATCCACTTCTTTACCTCTTCTTTTCACTAAATGCAGCCATTCCAATATCTTTAAGATCAGTGGGTTCATAGAGTTAAAAGATTCTAACGATTGAAGAACAATTCTCGAGTCGCAATATATGGAAGAGTCAACCCCGCTTATTCACAGTTCACGATTTGCGGCTTCACCTATTTGCAGATTTTTCTGTGAAACTTATCACCAAATTATTAGTGAAAATTCAGTAATTCACAGATTTTTAGAGAAATATTTACTAATTACTCTATTTTCATGCTATTTTCATGAATAAATACATTTTTATGATAAAAAATGCTTTACTAATTTCAAATATTAATATTAAAGAAACAGCAAACTATCCATAAAATGTATTTACTTTTCAATGCATATTAAATATTAAGGTACTGTACTGTATACAGTACTTAACTTCCCAGGATTTCATCATGTACTGTACAAAGAAAATGGGGCTGCTTCAATAATGTATGAAAGAAAATGGATGTGCTTTGAAAATAGGGGTAACTTGAATAGTTTTTCACTAGCTGTAAGCCATATATTTTTTAAGGGTAATGTTTTAAGGTGACTTTGAAATGATATTTAAGTGTTTTAGATCACATTTTAAGGTATATTATGTGAAGGATGATAGTTTAAGGTATGAGAGAAAATGGATGTACTTTAACAGAGAAACCTGAATAGTTTTCACTCTTTAGCTGGAAAATATATATTTTTGAGATAATGCTGTAACATGACTCTGAAATAACATTAAAGTGTTTTAGATGATAGTTTAAGGTATATTCTGTATGGGATGATAGTTTAAGGTATACATTTGGTGTTGAACTATTAAGATAAGCAGTTATAAACATTTTTAGAGGGGGTCTGGTTTTTTAACGATTTAAATAGCCAGTTATAAGCATTTTTGGTAGAACTAAGTAGTAGCTCCACGGCAGTGATGGCCTGCTAACTTGACTTTTTCTAACAGTTTTGTGTTGCTAATTATGGATTTCCTTTAATTTTTTGTCCGACAAATGTAATTAACTTGTTAATTAACCCCAAGTTCATCCAACAAGGCAGGGGACTAGGGGACCCAATGGGAAAGCGGGGTTATGGGTGGGGTATACGCTGGGGATAGGTGATTTGCCTCCTCTCAACCAACAAGCTAATGGACCCGATGGGAATGCGGGATTATGGGTGGGGTATACCCCAGGGACAGTGTTATTTGGGTATGTAACGGCTCACCCGCTTGTTTCTACCCTACAATTTTGGGGACCCTAGGAAAGCGGGGTTATGGGTGGGGTAGACAACGAGGCATGAGAAACCGGCCAAAATTTATTTTTCACGGCACCAGACATGAGAAACCGCTAAATAAACAGTGAACAAACAAGAACATTAAATGAGCCAACACAAAGGCAACCCCTCCCATTACTACTGTCTTCCCCGAACATTTATTGGGGCCATTGGTCATCCCTCACTCCCTTACTGAGGAAACTTCGGAGAATGGGAGGCTAACCCCCAGACACTTATCTAACCAATCACGTTATGCTGTTATCCCCTGTTGCGGAAAACCCCTGAACGTTAACTCCCAAAGTTGCTTACACTCCCTACTAGGGGCTGTCCAGTTTCCGGGTTCACATACGCATCCTGCACATGACAGGGCATGGGTGCGCCTGTTTGAACGGTTCATATCCCGTCCGCAAGAAATAACTTGTTAACATGTTTTCCTTACACATGAAAAACACACCTGTATGCATCCTTCAAACTATAAGTTAACACAGCAAAGAAGAAAACACATACGTTTTTGAGTTTATTCTTGAAAGTTTCAACGTTCTTGGTTGCACTTACTCGCACTTGTTGCAACACAGGTAACGGACCAGTACTGAACATGGCGCAGGGAGATTATATCCCCTAGCCTACAACTAAACACGGCAATGAAATACATTTACCCGCCAGCCCAGTACTAAACTACGACGAAAGTGTATCTGTACCCAAAAAGAAAAACGCTCTCCCTACACACATTTTCACATGGCAGTATCGTTTCTCTGCTTCCTTCTCATAACCAGCAGGATTCCATTTCCCGAACCCATTACTAAACACGTAAAATGCATTTAACCCGCCAACCAGTACTAAGCACGACGAAATATTCTGTACCCCAAAAACATTTTGCCCAGCCACATTTTTTCACCCAGTTTTGGTTTCTTTGCTTTTATTGTCATAACTAACGTGAAGCTTTTTCAACAAAGCCATTCCTGTTACCGCGCGTAAGTTTCCCCCTTCCCCCCAAAGTCCCTCACATAAACCCTTCCCCCAACACCCAATTGCCCCAAAACCCCACATCCTACCCCACCCTTGACCCACCACAACCTCTTATCTGCTACCCAGGCTCTACGCCCTTTAAAACATACACATTTTACACTTTCTTGTTACAGTACAGTGGCTGAATCCCTTCCGTCCACATCGCCGTTAGCCTGCGCCGATAACCTGGCACACTCCCAGTGTCTTGCGCTAACTGCCTATCTCAGTTACTGCAACTTTTCTGCCAATTACTTAGGCAATTACAAATGCTTAATCAGGCTTTACCAAGATCACAGCCTGCTAAAAACACAGTGCTTTTGTCCACACACACTGCGTGATGTAGTGCCGCCACGACCTGCAGAAGAGGCATTTAGGGTGTGGCAGGACCTCACGTTGCCACAGAAGAAGGGCTGGAAGAGGTGTAGTTTTTACAAACTGTTGTTCAGAAATCCTGGTTTTCTTCACATTTTTTAAAGCAGTGGCTGATCTATATCCTCCTGGTCCTAGGGTAAGGCCAGCTATTTTCTGTTGGTGTCAACTTTTTTTGTTGGCAAATTATTTTTTTCCTGCCAGATTGCTCGCTTCCAGCCAGTGCTTAGTGCCTTCCTGCTCTTGTTTTTACCTTGGAAACTGGTTTTTTTCTCACTTTTACGGCTTCTGGTAAAGCTGGTGAAAGTTTGTTTTTTGTCGGCCATAATAATGCCCTCGTCTCTGTCAACAGGGCAGTGTTCCCTCTCCCCCACCCCAGTGTTACGCTTCTACCGCACTCGTTCTCGACATGTTTCCTTCACGCACCTACCTCTATCCTTCTTGCACTGCTCCCCACTTAACTCCACTTTGGGGGTCGTGATGAATTTCTCCCTCCCTGCCTCGTTACCCCCACCCTTTCAGCTGCTCCTCCCTTTGCATATGGCTCCTCTCGTTTTCCCCTCCAGCCAGTGTCCCTGCAACATAAACATGTCCACCCACTTCTCTGTTTTCCCCACCCAGAACCCTGGATTCCCACAGTCCCCTTACTGTTGAGTACAGTTAGGAGGCAAATGACACTTGGCCGCCAACAAACACACTCGCTCTGTTATCAAAGCTGTAAAGTGGAGAAAAACCAGTTTCAAAAAAAACAGGCACGGAGCTAATACTTTGAATTACTGCATTTTAAAAGGGGGATGTCAAGTACTGTGATTTTAGCTTATTTGTCGTGGTGTTTGTGGTCCCTATCCCCCGGATACTGGAGGTTGACTGTAAAACCATTTCCATTCTGAGTAAAAATTTCCTTTAAAAGGTCTTTAAAATTGAATGCAGTTCTGCTGTAAAAATAGATAATCTCCGTTTCTTTCTCCATCAGGAAGACCACTCCAAAGCCGATGCCAGCATCTGACTTTTTGAGCCATCTGTAAAACTGCAATGGGGTTATCAGGTTCAGGGGAATGATCTAAAAAAATATTGAACTTATTGCCTCACTAGACATTTCTGCCTTCGAGAATTAAAATATTTACACGAAAATACATCTGTAAAAGTTCCTGGTGGGCTAACAGGAATACCTAGCTGGTAAATCATTTTCCTTGGGATGTTTTTACTCTAAAAGCAATTGGTAGAGGTTACTTGGGGTGATTTTCACAGAACTGGAAATGCCTTTTCATTTTAATACATGCAAATGCTGGTTAAGGACTTAGGAGCCTCTGGAAATACATGTGCCATCTCCGTACAGCAGACATTGGTAATGTAGATCCAGGGGGCATCTCACAGCATCTATAAGCATGCTCTCAGTGGAAGATGATTTAAATGCTCCTGTACACAATCTCATTCCTCCATGATGGATTGAATTAAGCACTTTAAGGCTATTGAACTTTTGCTGAGGTGTACACTTCACACACACATGTTAATTCTGAAAAGACTAACTCTATGTATAATCTCAGCATCTGAGTTCAGTTTGCAGCCCACAAAAGAGTGGGACAGAACTTTCAGCACATTAATTGCTTTCAAGCATTTTGTCTTGATATACTTCAGATGTGGGAATCCAAGTCAGCTGTTGTCAAAATCAACCCAAGAAACCTTGTTTCATCAACACAGCGGATTTCTGCTCATGTATGAACACATCTGGGACAAGATGGAACTTCTTATACAGCAAAATGCATGGTTATTGTTTTATTAGCTGGAAAACCTAAAGCCATTCATCTCAGCCCACTTTACTATATTATCAACACGCACAGTCTGAAGGTGCCATTCAGCCACTACCATCCTTGTTAAGCGCATAAAGACATCAGTTGTCACAAACAAAAAGGGTATATGTTATATCTGGAGAACTATTTGATACCCCATTGATTGCTAAGACGAATAAAGTTACACTCAGAACACTTCCTCCTGGTACTCCTTCTTCTTGGTTGAATACACCTGATATTGTTGTTCAATCTGAACCTGAACAATCCTATTTCTGAGTCCAGCCCCTGTCAGCCAGTGAAATTCCATTCATGCACGAATTTCTAGGTATAAAATGCTAGA